>NW_026525516.1:585867-598367 GCF_943737925.1 Anopheles nili | reverse complement strand
CCGCTGGGCCCGGACCTCGCGACGATACGCGCGTTGCCGCTCGTTCCGTCGTTGTCTCGCTAATTCCGCCCTCCGTGCCACGGTGGACGGCGAAGGCGGCGTCATCGCTCTGCTGTAACGCACCAGCAGAGGAGAGCCGGGATTGCGGACCATCCGCATCCTTCGCCGCCTTTCGTTGTCCCGACGCTGCCGCTCGCGACGCCGATCCTGCAGAATCTGCGCCTCTCGCTGCGATACCGGGTGCGCTGTCCGGAGCTCGTTCAAAACCAGTCGTCTGGCACGTTGCTGAGCGTTGCGCCGCTCACGCCGCCGTTCGACCAGTTCCTCGTGCGCTGTTCGGGAGTCATCAAGTGCCGCATTCCGCTCCGCCAGGCTGGACCGCTGCCAGGTCTCCCGCAGCTCCTCAGTGATGAGGCTGCAGGCTTCGCAGACGCTGCTCCAGTTTGACGGGCTCTGCAACATGTGACCCACCAGGGTCTCCGCTTCCAAAGGTTCTCCATCTGCCGCCATTAGATGTAGTGCTCGCACGCGTTCAAATCGAGGACACTCAAAGAGGACGTGACCGACCGTCTCCTCCACCGCCAGACACTGGGGGCAGTCAGGGGACGAAGTGAACCGCATTGCGCTGAGGTACTCCCGGAAAAATCCGTGTCCCGAGAGCACCTGCGCCAGCGCGAACGTCACTTGTCCGTGGTTCCTTTCCTGCCAGGGTGCTATCTGCGGCAACACCCTATGCGTCCAGCGGATGAAACGGCTGGCCGACCGGCGATGATGGTCCTCGCCGTCGTCGACGCCCTCCTGGTGTTCATCGTCGTCGTCGCGCTGCTCTGCTGAAGACTCTTCGGTGTTCTGCCGCTGTTGTCGCTGGGCCTGCCCTTCCGCCACCGCGTCCCATGAGCGCTGCCAGGCGCACATCGTCGCACGCCGCTCCTCCTTGCGGATGGCATCCGTAGAAGGGGCGCGATCGATGGCATGCAGCCGCTCATAAATCCTGGCGTCCTCCTCCACCAGCAAGCCGATGGGGATGAGTCCGGCCAGGATTGTTGCTACGCTGTGGCTGACGGTTCGAAATGCACAGGCCGTCCGAATCGCAGGGATCCGTTGCGATCGCTGGAGAAGCCTGGCACACGCCTGCAGGCTGGTCGCGCTGTGCCATACTGGAGCCGCATACCGGATGACCGATGACACTACACCCGCGAGCAGTCGTCGTTGAGCTGGCTTGGGACCACCGTGGTTCTGCATCAATGCAGTTACTGCTTTCGCAACACGGAGAGCCTTTTGCGACACGGCCTCGACGTGCTGTTTCCAGCTAAGGTGATCCTCCAGCGTGACGCCGAGGTAGCGGATGGTCCTTGACGACTCGACGATTGTGCCGCAGATGTCTACCGGAATACGCGGGTGTCCCTGACGGAGGCTGCTGATCATTACCATCTCCGTTTTACCGGCGGAGAGCTTGAGGTGGTGACGCTCCATCCACTGGTTGATGATCAGTACAGCCTTTTCGGCCTCTGCAGCGGCCTCTCTGGGAGTACAACCCGGAGCCGTCAAGACGATGTCGTCCGCGTACCCGATGATGTCGACGCCCGGTGGCAGCTCCAAGCCTAAAACGCCATCGTACAATACGTTCCAGAGGGTCGGTCCCAGGATCGACCCCTGCGGCACTCCTGCGGATACGTCACGAGCAACGATGCCCCTGCTGGTCTCGTACCACAGCACGCGGCCGGTGAAGTAGCTCCGAAGGAGCCTTTGCAGCGGCTGCGGCACCAGCTTCTCCTTCAGGCATTGGCCAATCGCCGTCCAACTGGCACTGTTGAAGGCGTTGGCAACGTCCAAAGCTACCACCATGAGGCATCGTTTATCCCGACGGTTGGTTCTTCCAAAGGCCATGGCGCGTTGTCCTCGGGCCACCACCTCCTGAATGGCTTGCACTGTCGATCTCCCCCTACGGAAACCGTACTGTGCGGGGGAGAGACGGGGAGCGTTGGCCTGCTCCAAGTGCTCGTTGAGCCGATTCAGTACTATGCGCTCAAACACTTTAGCGGCAGTGTCGAGCATGCATAGGGGCCTATATGATGACGGCAGGCCCGGTGGTTTGCCCGGTTTCGCCAATAGCACCAACCGTTGGCGCTTCCACTGCGCCGGGAATTCTGCTCTGTCGATGAGGTCCTGGTATATCCGGCAGAACGTACCAGGACTCGTCCGAATGGCCACCGTCAATGCGCCATTAGGAATCCCGTCGATGCCCGGGGCCTTTCGCGGGTTCAGTGAAGCAGCGATTTCCAACAGCTCGTCCTCGGAGACGGGGCGGATGGTCGACGCCGCCGTTGGTGATGGTTCCGGCCACTCCATCGCAGGGTGTTCGGGGAACAGCTCCGCCACGATGGTGCCGAGCACTTGAGGGTCCCGCTCTGGCGGTGTTCGACTTCCCCTCAAGCGAGTCATCACGACCCTGTAGCCGGCTCCGAAGATGTTGCTCTCTGCCTCGTTGATAAGATCCTGGAAGCAGCGACGCTTGCTTGCCCGGATTTCCGCTTCGAACTGGCGCTCCACGACGCGCGCCATGTTCATTCGGCAAGCACGCTGCTCCGGATCCCTTGCCTGTTGCACTGCTTCCCTGGCTCGTTGACAGGCAGTCCTCAGCTCCGCCAGCTGAGGGTTCCACCAAAAGGCCGAGCGGTTGGCTCCCAGGCCCGGCTGCTGCCTCGGCATTGTGGCGTTACATGCCTCGCGTAGGGTCTTCATCAGCCCTTTCACATCCTTCGCCATTTCATCAAGGCGGAGATCAACCAACAGTTCAGCGAAGATGTTCGGGCTGAACCTGGTGATCATCCACCTCATGATGTTCCGTGATCGGTCTCGGTGTTCTGTTGTCGCGCTCCGTGCATGATGCTCGCGGTTGCTGTTGTTAGCTTCGCTGATGGTGAAGCAAACCGCACGATGGTCACTCAGAGTGGGCCGGCTGCTGACCGCCCAATCGCCCGGACCAGCGATGGCATGGCTGGCGAAGGATACGTCGACTATGCTCTCGCTGGCAACCCCGTTCCCTACGAAGGTGGGTGTGTCGCCGCGATTGAGCACCTTCAAGCCTAGCCGTTCGCAGGTCAGCAGCAGCTCCTCGCCCTTGGCGGACGAGCGAGGGCTGCCCCACTCTTCATGGCTGGCGTTGAAGTCTCCAGCGAGGACGATTCGCTGGTGACCCATTGCCACCATTTCAACGGCTTCCAGCACCTGCACAAAGCGCTCAACGTTGACTAGAGGCCGAACGTAGCAGCAGATGAAGAGCACGCCGTCAATGACGGCTGCTGCCACCCACGGCACTCCAGTCGCTAGCACTCTCTGAACTGGCGACCTACCTGTCGCTATAATTGCGACACTCCCAGACTCATCTGCGATCCAGTTCCCGTTGTTCGTGGGCACGCGATGCGGATCGGACAGGAGGACAACGTCCGCCCGATCCTCACGCGCATGCTGGATCGCAAGGTCTTGGGAGACGGCGCGTCGCTGGCAGTTCAGCTGCATTACACGTGTGAACGTGTAGTCTGAGCTCCTCGACAAGACCGATCACCGGTCTGGTGTGCCAATCCGCACACTCCACAGCACGCCGGAGCCTTGCAGCCCCTTGCGCGATGGCCCTCGTTACCGCAGCGGAAACAGCGATTCGATCTGTCGGTTCCTTTGCACTCAAAGGATCGGTGCCCGATCTCGTGGCACCGGAAGCACCTTTGAGCACTCCGCTTCAGTTCCTCTACTACCTTCACGGTGGAGAGGCAGAAGCCGACTCGGAGCTTCTTGCCGTCCAGCAACGTGGCTTCACTGCGAAGTACCCGTGCTCTGCACCTCTGCAGGCCGTTCGGGTACGCATGTAGCGAGATACTCTCGGGAGGGATAGCCACACCATACTGAGATTTGATCTCAGCGGCCACCTCCTCCGGCGTCGCCAGCGGATCCACGTTGTTCGCCGTGATGTACGCCATCTCGGCGATAAGGCTGGTCACTCCGCGTGACCCAATGGCCTTTGACACCTGATCGCGCATTCGAGGGCCATCTGCGCTCTGCTTCAGCCGGAGGATCAGATGATCTCTCCGGGTACGCTCCGTACGGACTACCTCAGTACGTACCTCCGCTAAGGAGGTATTCAGCCGTGCCAAGCGGAACACCTCCTCCCAGCTGGCGTCTTCCGCCGGGATTACTCTTAGAGCCGCTGGTCGACTCTCTCGACCCTTCACTGGCTTTTTCTTTCTCCATTCCTCCTGGACAGGCTTCACCCACTGTCCAGGGGGGGTTGTTTTCTTAGGTGGGAGGGTATGGCTTCCTCCCACCACCGGTGGTACCACCGCTGCTGGTGCTGGCGTCACCGCAGCCTTCTTCTTTTTCTTCTGTTTCTTTTTACTGGCCACCTCCTGCCAGTCACCCGCATCGGTCGGCGGCTGTTGAAACACTTCTGCTTGTGGCTGCTTTTCGGCCACCACAGGTTTTGGCGCCTGTGGGGTGGCCTTTGCAGCCATTGCAGCCTTCAGCTCATTGTTGTTTTTATGCAGAGCGGCGTTCTCTTTTCGCAGCTCTTCCACCTGTACCGTCAGCGAGCGGACCGACTCGCTCAGGTTTCGGATCTGCTTCATAAGGTCCTCCATTCCTGCTGGCGGTGTTTTATCAACCGCCACTGTCTCTACAGCCTCCTCAGGTATTACTGGCAGTCGCTCCAGTACTACCTTCGGCGACTTTGCTATTTGATGAGAAGGGGAAAGCGGGGAATTCACCTCCTCCCTCGCCTCCACCGACCCGAGCCGCCGGGATCTTCGTAACAGCTCCATGTTGTTCTTTAATGGGATTGGCCCATTATCACTCTGACAGACGAACTGTCTAAATATTCGCGCAGTTTTTCCAGCTGTCGTAAAAGTCAAGCAGTTTTTTCTAGCACTTTATTTTATAGCAACTTTCGCCCACTTTTCGCTCTGACACATGACATGTCAAATTGTCCACACGATATTTATAGCAATTATTATTGCAGCTCTCGCCCTGACATTAGACCTGTCAGACTGCCCAAGCGGTATTTTACTGCACTTTTACCGCAGTAATCGCTCTGACATTAGACCTGTCAGATTGCCCAAGCGGTATTTTACTGCACTTTTATCGCAGTTATCACTCTGACATTAGACCTGTCAGGCTGCCCACGCGGTATTTTACTGCACTTTTACCGCAGTTGTCACTCTGACATTAGACCTGTCAGACCGACCACGAGGTATTTTACAGCACTTTATTGCAGTTTTCACTCATATGAAACTCCTTTTTCACTGTTTTTCACAGTTTTCCACTAGTTTTTCCACTGTTTTCTTACAGAAAACGATAATGTATCCACTGTTTATTGTTTATCTCACAGAAAATCCGCCAAAATCATGGAGTTTGGTGTCTTTTTACGGCCACAAAATTTCCCCATACAATTGTATGGGCGGGATGACGCCACGATGGCGCCACACTTTTACCGTGGAAATTTGCAGTTTTCCGCCCGTTTTTCACCAGATTTTCACCGAAATTGCTTTAAAAAGCACTTCTACTACACTTTTACGCCAGAATTTCATCACTTTTCTCGATTTTACTCACAGAAATTTTCTCTTACCACAGAGTGACGCGGAGGCACGTCTGCTCTGGTTGAGGTCTCACTCGCGACTGCGCAAGCTCCACTTCTGGTGGTGCCCTTCCGTCAATTCCTTTAAGTTTCAATTTTGCAACCATACTTCCCCCGGAACCCGATTTTGGTTTCCCGGAAGCGACTGAGAGCACCGAGTTAAAGGTAGCGTCTCCCAACTGCTAATTGGCATCGTTTACGGTTAGAACTAGGGCGGTATCTAATCGCCTTCGATCCTCTAACTTTCGTTCTTGATTAATGAAAGCATCCATGGCAAACGCTTTCGCTTCAGTCGGTCCTACGACGGTCTACGAATTTCACCTCTCGCGCCGTAATACCAATGCCCCCAACTACTTCTGTTAATCATTACCTCTTGGTCCGGAGACAAACCAACGAAAGACTAAGACCGAGGTCATGTTCCATTATTCCATGCAAGATTATTCTCGGCCAACGCCGACCCGGAGGGCCGGACGCCTTTGTACTAGCCTGCTGTGAGCACTCTAATTTGTTCAAGGTAAACGCGAGCACCCTGGGCACCATGAGCTGGGTCGCCGGGAGGCGGCGGATGCCACTAGCTACCCGACTGACCCGCCACGGAGTACCGCCCCAGGCACACCATTGTGAGTCGCAGCCGCGGACGCGCACACGGACGGCCCCGGGTAACCGGGTGCCCGCGGCGGTCGCGAGTCTGGACGGAGAATCAACTTCGAACGTTTTAACCGCAACAACTTTAATATACGCTAGTGGAGCTGGAATTACCGCGGCTGCTGGCACCAGACTTGCCCTCCACTGGATCCTTGCTGAAGGATTTATGCTCAACTCATTCCAATTATGGACCATCGTTAAAGAGGTCCATATTGTTATTTCTCGTCACTACCTCCCCGTGCCGGGATTGGGTAATTTACGCGCCTGCTGCCTTCCTTGGATGTGGTAGCCATTTCTCAGGCTCCCTCTCCGGAATCGAACCCTGATTCCCCGTTACCCGTCGCAACCATGGTAGTCCTCTACACTACCATCAATAGTTGATAGGGCAGACATTTGAAAGATCTGTCGTCGGTCGCAAGCGACCATACGATCGGCATCCTTATCCAGACTTCAACTCAAGCCACCCGGAGGGCGGTTGGTTTCACTAATAAGTGCACCGGTTCCTCCCCGCGCGAGGCGGGTCGGTCCCGGCATGTTGCATGTATTAGCTCTGGCTTTTCCACAGTTATCCAACTAACTGATGGGGGGATGATCTTGTGAATTATAGCTGTTATACTGAGCCTTATGCGGTTTCACTTTCAACGAAGTTCGTACTTAGACATGCATGGCTTAACCTTTGAGACAAGCGTATATCACTGGTAGGATCAACCAGAATTCTCTCACTCTCTCTCTCTATTCGTGTACCGGTCCCTAGGGCAAAGCCCCGGGGACCACCCGATTCAACTACGCCACCGATGGGACAACTTGATCTGGATTCTATGCCCGTAAACACCCGGTTGAAGGCACCAACGTCACCTCGTTGTGCCAACTCGCACTCTCGATGGCATGATCCGATCCGCCTCCTAGCTGCTTGCGCCCTTCTCTCCTTGGACGCAGGCACCCGGCTCCACACGTGCACCTCGTGCGGAGCTCTCGGAAGCGCGCCAGCTGACACTCTGGCGGGCCCCTTGTTTGTTCCCGACTCATCTTAGCTTCGCCTCCTCATGAACCGGCGGAACCTTTAACCGTTCCGGGTCCTATGCACTCTCCGTGTTTGGTTCATCGCTCATCTCTACATTACGCCGAGCTCAACTAGTATTGTTCGTTTCACCGTTTGATGCGAGATCGGGGTATACCCGGTACCGCGGTACTTCCCACCCAGGTTGGATGGCCGTACAACACTCAAGAAGTAACAACGTGCCGGTGCTAAGCACCGTCTCCTCAAGATCTACGAGTTCTGACACCTCTTGGCTACTTGACCCCTTTCCCGGTGGGTGCAACTCACTCTACTCCGAGCCCTGGGACACCTTCCCAGGGTGTTTTCCATGTACCACTAACCCTTGGTTGGACACCTCTTGGCTACTAGACCCCTTTCCCGGTGGGTGCAAGTCACCGTGCGGAACCTTTCGGCCGCTCTCCCTAGGACTGTGTTGCAGGCAAGCACAGTGGTTCCGCGACCTAGAGACAGCGGCATCCCTTGTTACTACTACTCCGAGCCCTGGGACACCTTCCCAGGGTGTTTTCCATGTACCACTAGCCTCTGGTTGACCATCGGTGGAGGTACTTGATTTCACCCAAAACCACCCTAGGTCACCGTTCCGACCGCCCAGCTACCGTTAAAACGCCTCCGGACACCAGGACACACCTTCCCGGTACCAGAACCAGTCGTAGTTGCCGTCACCCAAATTTCATACAACCGTCACCCACGGGCCGAAACACCTTGCCACTACATGAGTCTAGTATTAGGTCCTAGGGTCTCTTTTCGACAACTCCCGACCTCCCTGATAACGAATCGTCAGTTTACATGAGGAGGCTAAACTTTCTATGACGACTCAGTACAACCATACCCCCCTATAATAGTGAAATGTCAAATTCTAGGGCTTTTTGGCCATGGAAAATTCTGAAGCTCGGCACGAGCAAACATGACCCATGCTTGTATCTCCGAAACTATGAGTCTGACAGTTTTGCACCCTTCTGCGGAAAGTTGTGTCTCGGTAAGCCTAAAAAGTCAGTAGAACACCACGAAACGATCCGACCACTCCTTCGACCTGTTTTGGGGTTTTGCAGTTTTCCATGGGGTATTTTGTATGGGGAAAACCGACCCATGCCCGTATCTCCGTACCTAAGCGTCTGACGGTCTTGGACCCCTTTAGGTAAAAGTTGCATTTCGTCGAGCTGAACATTTCACTAGAACATCGCGAAACGATCCGACGACTCCTTCTGGGAGTTTTTGGGGTCGGAAGGTTTTCTGGGACTTAGTCTCTGGAGCAACATTTCTGAAGCTCGGCACGAGCAACCACGCACGTGTCTTATATCTCCGTAAGTAAGGGTCTGACGGTCTTGGACACCTTTAGCAAAAAGTTGCGCCCTATCGAATGGAACATTTCACTAGAACATCACGAAACGATCCGACCACTCCTTCGACCTGTTTTGGGGTTTTGCAGTTTTCCATGGGGTATTTTGTATGGGGAAAACCGACCCATGCCCGTATCTCCGTACCTAAGCGTCTGGCGGTCTTGGACCCCTTTAGGTAAAAGTTGCATTCCATCGAGCTGAACATTTCGCTAGAACATCGCGAAACGATCCGACGCCTCCTTCTGGGAGTTTTTGGGGTCGGAAGGTTTTCTGGGACTTAGTCTCTGGAGCAACATTTCTGAAGCTCGGCACGAGCAACCACGCACGTGTCTTATATCTCCGTAAGTAAGGGTCTGACGGTCTTGGACACCTTTAGCAAAAAGTTGCGTATAACCATGCTCGTCAATACTCTCGAACACTGTAACTCGATCCGACCCCTCCTTGGTATACTTTTGTGGGTTGCCAGTTTCGGTTGGGACTTAGTCTCTGGAGACCAAATTCTGAAGCTCGGCGTGGGTACCGGTTTTTCGTGCACGTCAGAGGGCCTCGACCGCCCCAAGAACCCGACCTTCAGGATTTTGGCCATTTTTGGGGGTGCACAAAAGTGTTCGTAATCAACCTCGGATTGTACTTTTCATCATCTAGGGGCACCGTAGGGACCGAAAAAAGTGGTTTCGCATGATAGTCCACCTCGACCCATGTCGACCCTTGCGCGACCCCGACCTTCAGGATTTTGCTCTACGGAAGGGGGTGCACACTTGTGCGACCCCGACCTTCAGGATTTTGCTCTACGGAAGGGGGTGCACAAAAGTGTTCGTAATCAACCTCGGATTGTACTTTTCATCATCTAGGGGCACCGTAGGGACCGAAAAAAGTGGTTTCGCATGATAGTCCACCTCGACCCATGTCGACCCTTGCGCGACCCCGACCTTCAGGATTTTGCTCTACGGAAGGGGGTCTACTTGTGCGCAACCCCGACCTTCAGGATTTTGCTCTACGGAAGGGGGTCGACTTGTGCGCAACCCCGACCTTCAGGATTTTGCTCTACGGAAGGGGGTGCACAAAAGTGTTCGTAATCAACCTCGGATTGTACTTTTCATCATCTAGGGGCACCGTAGGGACCGAAAAAAGTGGTTTCGCATGATAGTCCACCTCGATCCATGTCGACCCTTGCGCGACCCCGACCTTCAGGATTTTGCTCTACGGAAGGGGGTCTACTTGTGCGCAACCCCGACCTTCAGGATTTTGCTCTACGGAAGGGGGTGCACAAAAGTGTTCGTAATCAACCTCGGATTGTACTTTTCATCATCTAGGGGCACCGTAGGGACCGAAAAAAGTGGTTTCGCATGATAGTCCACCTCGACCCATGTCGACCCTTGCGCGACCCCGACCTTCAGGATTTTGCTCTACGGAAGGGGGTGCACACTTGTGCGACCCCGACCTTCAGGATTTTGCTCTACGGAAGGGGGTGCACAAAAGTGTTCGTAATCAACCTCGGATTGTACTTTTCATCATCTAGGGGCACCGTAGGGACCGAAAAAAGTGGTTTCGCATGATAGTCCACCTCGACCCATGTCGACCCTTGCGCGACCCCGACCTTCAGGATTTTGCTCTACGGAAGGGGGTCGACTTGTGCGCAACCCCGACCTTCAGGATTTTGCTCTACGGAAGGGGGTGCACAAAAGTGTTCGTAATCAACCTCGGATTGTACTTTTCATCATCTAGGGGCACCGTTAGGACCGAAAAAAGTGGTTTCGCATGATAGTCCACCTCGACCCATGTCGACCCTTGCGCGACCCCGACCTTCAGGATTTTGCTCTACGGAAGGGGGTGCACAAAAGTGTTCGTAATCAACCTCGGATTGTACTTTTCATCATCTATGGGCACCGTAGGGACCGAAAAAAGTGGTTTCGCATGATAGTCCACCTCGACCCATGTCGACCCTTGCGCGACCCCGACCTTCAGGATTTTGCTCTACGGAAGGGGGTGCACACTTGTGCGACCCCGACCTTCAGGATTTTGCTCTACGGAAGGGGGTGCACAAAAGTGTTCGTAATCAACCTCGGATTGTACTTTTCATCATCTAGGGGCACCGTAGGGACCGAAAAAAGTGGTTTCGCATGATAGTCCACCTCGACCCATGTCGACCCTTGCGCGACCCCGACCTTCAGGATTTTGCTCTACGGAAGGGGGTCGACTTGTGCGCAACCCCGACCTTCAGGATTTTGCTCTACGGAAGGGGGTGCACAAAAGTGTTCGTAATCAACCTCGGATTGTACTTTTCATCATCTAGGGGCACCGTAGGGACCGAAAAAAGTGGTTTCGCATGATAGTCCACCTCGACCCATGTCGACCCTTGCGCGACCCCGACCTTCAGGATTTTGCTCTACGGAAGGGGGTCGACTTGTGCGCAACCCCGACCTTCAGGATTTTGCTCTACGGAAGGGGGTGCACAAAAGTGTTCGTAATCAACCTCGGATTGTACTTTTCATCATCTAGGGGCACCGTTAGGACCGAAAAAAGTGGTTTCGCATGATAGTCCACCTCGACCCATGTCGACCCTTGCGCGACCCCGACCTTCAGGATTTTGCTCTACGGAAGGGGGTGCACAAAAGTGTTCGTAATCAACCTCGGATTGTACTTTTCATCATCTAGGGGCACCGTAGGGACCGAAAAAAGTGGTTTCGCATGATAGTCCACCTCGATCCATGTCGACCCTTGCGCGACCCCGACCTTCAGGATTTTGCTCTACGGAAGGGGGTCTACTTGTGCGCAACCCCGACCTTCAGGATTTTGCTCTACGGAAGGGGGTGCACAAAAGTGTTCGTAATCAACCTCGGATTGTACTTTTCATCATCTAGGGGCACCGTAGGGACCGAAAAAAGTGGTTTCGCATGATAGTCCACCTCGACCCATGTCGACCCTTGCGCGACCCCGACCTTCAGGATTTTGCTCTACGGAAGGGGGTCTACTTGTGCGCAACCCCGACCTTCAGGATTTTGCTCTACGGAAGGGGGTGCACAAAAGTGTTCGTAATCAACCTCGGATTGTACTTTTCATCATCTAGGGGCACCGTAGGGACCGAAAAAAGTGGTTTCGCATGATAGTCCACCTCGACCCATGTCGACCCTTGCGCGACCCCGACCTTCAGGATTTTGCTCTACGGAAGGGGGTGCACAAAAGTGTTCGTAATCAACCTCGGATTGTACTTTTCATCATCTAGGGGCACCGTAGGGACCGAAAAAAGTGGTTTCGCATGATAGTCCACCTCGACCCATGTCGACCCTTGCGCGACCCCGACCTTCAGGATTTTGCTCTACGGAAGGGGGTGCACACTTGTGCGACCCCGACCTTCAGGATTTTGCTCTACGGAAGGGGGTGCACAAAAGTGTTCGTAATCAACCTCGGATTGTACTTTTCATCATCTAGGGGCACCGTAGGGACCGAAAAAAGTGGTTTCGCATGATAGTCCACCTCGACCCATGTCGACCCTTGCGCGACCCCGACCTTCAGGATTTTGCTCTACGGAAGGGGGTCGACTTGTGCGCAACCCCGACCTTCAGGATTTTGCTCTACGGAAGGGGGTGCACAAAAGTGTTCGTAATCAACCTCGGATTGTACTTTTCATCATCTAGGGGCACCGTAGGGACCGAAAAAAGTGGTTTCGCATGATAGTCCACCTCGACCCATGTCGACCCTTGCGCGACCCCGACCTTCAGGATTTTGCTCTACGGAAGGGGGTGCACACTTGTGCGACCCCGACCTTCAGGATTTTGCTCTACGGAAGGGGGTGCACAAAAGTGTTCGTAATCAACCTCGGATTGTACTTTTCATCATT
>NW_026525516.1:570867-575867 GCF_943737925.1 Anopheles nili | reverse complement strand
CTATAATAGTGAAATGTCAAATTCTAGGGCTTTTTGGCCATGGAAAATTCTGAAGCTCGGCACGAGCAAACATGACCCATGCTTGTATCTCCGAAACTATGAGTCTGACAGTTTTGCACCCTTCTGCGGAAAGTTGTGTCTCGGTAAGCCTAAAAAGTCAGTAGAACACCACGAAACGATCCGACCACTCCTTCGACCTGTTTTGGGGTTTTGCAGTTTTCCATGGGGTATTTTGTATGGGGAAAACCGACCCATGCCCGTATCTCCGTACCTAAGCGTCTGACGGTCTTGGACCCCTTTAGGTAAAAGTTGCATTTCGTCGAGCTGAACATTTCACTAGAACATCGCGAAACGATCCGACGACTCCTTCTGGGAGTTTTTGGGGTCGGAAGGTTTTCTGGGACTTAGTCTCTGGAGCAACATTTCTGAAGCTCGGCACGAGCAACCACGCACGTGTCTTATATCTCCGTAAGTAAGGGTCTGACGGTCTTGGACACCTTTAGCAAAAAGTTGCGCCCTATCGAATGGAACATTTCACTAGAACATCACGAAACGATCCGACCACTCCTTCGACCTGTTTTGGGGTTTTGCAGTTTTCCATGGGGTATTTTGTATGGGGAAAACCGACCCATGCCCGTATCTCCGTACCTAAGCGTCTGGCGGTCTTGGACCCCTTTAGGTAAAAGTTGCATTCCATCGAGCTGAACATTTCGCTAGAACATCGCGAAACGATCCGACGCCTCCTTCTGGGAGTTTTTGGGGTCGGAAGGTTTTCTGGGACTTAGTCTCTGGAGCAACATTTCTGAAGCTCGGCACGAGCAACCACGCACGTGTCTTATATCTCCGTAAGTAAGGGTCTGACGGTCTTGGACACCTTTAGCAAAAAGTTGCGTATAACCATGCTCGTCAATACTCTCGAACACTGTAACTCGATCCGACCCCTCCTTGGTATACTTTTGTGGGTTGCCAGTTTCGGTTGGGACTTAGTCTCTGGAGACCAAATTCTGAAGCTCGGCGTGGGTACCGGTTTTTCGTGCACGTCAGAGGGCCTCGACCGCCCCAAGAACCCGACCTTCAGGATTTTGGCCATTTTTGGGGGTGCACAAAAGTGTTCGTAATCAACCTCGGATTGTACTTTTCATCATCTAGGGGCACCGTAGGGACCGAAAAAAGTGGTTTCGCATGATAGTCCACCTCGACCCATGTCGACCCTTGCGCGACCCCGACCTTCAGGATTTTGCTCTACGGAAGGGGGTGCACACTTGTGCGACCCCGACCTTCAGGATTTTGCTCTACGGAAGGGGGTGCACAAAAGTGTTCGTAATCAACCTCGGATTGTACTTTTCATCATCTAGGGGCACCGTAGGGACCGAAAAAAGTGGTTTCGCATGATAGTCCACCTCGACCCATGTCGACCCTTGCGCGACCCCGACCTTCAGGATTTTGCTCTACGGAAGGGGGTGCACAAAAGTGTTCGTAATCAACCTCGGATTGTACTTTTCATCATCTAGGGGCACCGTAGGGACCGAAAAAAGTGGTTTCGCATGATAGTCCACCTCGACCCATGTCGACCCTTGCGCGACCCCGACCTTCAGGATTTTGCTCTACGGAAGGGGGTGCACAAAAGTGTTCGTAATCAACCTCGGATTGTACTTTTCATCATCTAGGGGCACCGTAGGGACCGAAAAAAGTGGTTTCGCATGATAGTCCACCTCGACCCATGTCGACCCTTGCGCGACCCCGACCTTCAGGATTTTGCTCTACGGAAGGGGGTGCACAAAAGTGTTCGTAATCAACCTCGGATTGTACTTTTCATCATCTAGGGGCACCGTAGGGACCGAAAAAAGTGGTTTCGCATGATAGTCCACCTCGACCCATGTCGACCCTTGCGCGACCCCGACCTTCAGGATTTTGCTCTACGGAAGGGGGTGCACAAAAGTGTTCGTAATCAACCTCGGATTGTACTTTTCATCATCTAGGGGCACCGTAGGGACCGAAAAAAGTGGTTTCGCATGATAGTCCACCTCGACCCATGTCGACCCTTGCGCGACCCCGACCTTCAGGATTTTGCTCTACGGAAGGGGGTGCACAAAAGTGTTCGTAATCAACCTCGGATTGTACTTTTCATCATCTAGGGGCACCGTAGGGACCGAAAAAAGTGGTTTCGCATGATAGTCCACCTCGACCCATGTCGACCCTTGCGCGACCCCGACCTTCAGGATTTTGCTCTACGGAAGGGGGTGCACAAAAGTGTTCGTAATCAACCTCGGATTGTACTTTTCATCATCTAGGGGCACCGTAGGGACCGAAAAAAGTGGTTTCGCATGATAGTCCACCTCGACCCATGTCGACCCTTGCGCGACCCCGACCTTCAGGATTTTGCTCTACGGAAGGGGGTGCACAAAAGTGTTCGTAATCAACCTCGGATTGTACTTTTCATCATCTAGGGGCACCGTAGGGACCGAAAAAAGTGGTTTCGCATGATAGTCCACCTCGACCCATGTCGACCCTTGCGCGACCCCGACCTTCAGGATTTTGCTCTACGCAAGGGGGTCTACTTGTGCGCAACCCCGACCTTCAGGATTTTGCTCTACGGAAGGGGGTGCACAAAAGTGTTCGTAATCAACCTCGGATTGTACTTTTCATCATCTAGGGGCACCGTAGGGACCGAAAAAAGTGGTTTCGCATGATAGTCCACCTCGACCCATGTCGACCCTTGCGCGACCCCGACCTTCAGGATTTTGCTCTACGGAAGGGGGTCGACTTGTGCGCAACCCCGACCTTCAGGATTTTGCTCTACGGAAGGGGGTGCACAAAAGTGTTCGTAATCAACCTCGGATTGTACTTTTCATCATCTAGGGGCACCGTAGGGACCGAAAAAAGTGGTTTCGCATGATAGTCCACCTCGACCCATGTCGACCCTTGCGCGACCCCGACCTTCAGGATTTTGCTCTACGGAAGGGGGTGCACAAAAGTGTTCGTAATCAACCTCGGATTGTACTTTTCATCATCTAGGGGCACCGTAGGGACCGAAAAAAGTGGTTTCGCATGATAGTCCACCTCGACCCATGTCGACCCTTGCGCGACCCCGACCTTCAGGATTTTGCTCTACGGAAGGGGGTGCACACTTGTGCGACCCCGACCTTCAGGATTTTGCTCTACGGAAGGGGGTGCACAAAAGTGTTCGTAATCAACCTCGGATTGTACTTTTCATCATCTAGGGGCACCGTAGGGACCGAAAAAAGTGGTTTCGCATGATAGTCCACCTCGACCCATGTCGACCCTTGCGCGACCCCGACCTTCAGGATTTTGCTCTACGGAAGGGGGTGCACAAAAGTGTTCGTAATCAACCTCGGATTGTACTTTTCATCATCTAGGGGCACCGTAGGGACCGAAAAAAGTGGTTTCGCATGATAGTCCACCTCGACCCATGTCGACCCTTGCGCGACCCCGACCTTCAGGATTTTGCTCTACGGAAGGGGGTGCACACTTGTGCGACCCCGACCTTCAGGATTTTGCTCTACGGAAGGGGGTGCACAAAAGTGTTCGTAATCAACCTCGGATTGTACTTTTCATCATCTAGGGGCACCGTAGGGACCGAAAAAAGTGGTTTCGCATGATAGTCCACCTCGACCCATGTCGACCCTTGCGCGACCCCGACCTTCAGGATTTTGCTCTACGGAAGGGGGTGCACACTTGTGCGACCCCGACCTTCAGGATTTTGCTCTACGGAAGGGGGTGCACAAAAGTGTTCGTAATCAACCTCGGATTGTACTTTTCATCATTTAGGGGCACCGTAGGGACCGAAAAAAGTGGTTTCGCATGATAGTCCACCTCGACCCATGTCGACCCTTGCGCGACCCCGACCTTCAGGATTTTGCTCTACGGAAGGGGGTGCACACTTGTGCGACCCCGACCTTCAGGATTTTGCTCTACGGAAGGGGGTGCACAAAAGTGTTCGTAATCAACCTCGGATTGTACTTTTCATCATCTAGGGGCACCGTAGGGACCGAAAAAAGTGGTTTCGCATGATAGTCCACCTCGACCCATGTCGACCCTTGCGCGACCCCGACCTTCAGGATTTTGCTCTACGGAAGGGGTCCTCTCTGTACAAGGTTTAGGGGTACATTTTCACCCAAAAACCACTATCGCTCATACGAAACAACTCCTCGACATGTGTCTTCTCTGTGAATTTGGCCCCGATCTGACGAGTAGTTTTCGAGATATGCCCCTCTGAAGGTACATATTGGGACTTAGCCGATTTTCACCCATTGCGGTGTCTATGGGGTGTTGGGAATCGCTCTACCGACCAGCCGGTTGGAGATATCGAGTTGCGGTCTTCGGCGCGTTTGCTCAACTCTGTAATGCCTACTTTTCGTCCATACACACAACACCTCGCAGAGTTCTCCTTCTGCCAGATATAGCGCGTGCCCCTATGTTCGTGCACCGTTTTGGCCCGTTTTTCGTACATTGCCTCGAAACCATGCGTCCGACGGTTTTGCGTCCCAAGTACCGATGTTAGAACATCACCGTGGCTAACTTTCGTCCATATACGCCAAACTTCTCAGACACCTCCATCCGAGAGTATTTCTTGTTTTCCCATACATTGCATACTTCCAGGGGTTTTCTTCCATACAACTTTCAATGTTCTGTAAAACACCCGCGCATCGTCCGATTGGACTGAAACTGCTCCGGCGCGCTCTCTGCCGTGCTACAACTCTGCGCAAACCATCAAAACCTTGATGCCTGCGTGCGCACCTAGCCATCTGAACTCCGTACACTCTGGCTTAACAGGCCTCTTAGCCCGTTACAACATGGCTAACCCACTGGTAACCGGTAACCGTCACTCGTCCAATGTGGTCCATCACCCGTGCAAGCTGTTTCGCGTGCTTGCGCTTGCTCCGTGAGCAATCCCACGTGCATTCGGTTGTCTTCCAACAGCGTGTTCGTCTCGCAACAATCTCCTCCGTGTGTACGCCTGGTGCTATGCAAAACAAGTT
>NW_026525516.1:530867-560867 GCF_943737925.1 Anopheles nili | reverse complement strand
TTTTGCTCTACGGAAGGGGGTGCACACTTGTGCGACCCCGACCTTCAGGATTTTGCTCTACGGAAGGGGGTGCACAAAAGTGTTCGTAATCAACCTCGGATTGTACTTTTCATCATCTAGGGGCACCGTAGGGACCGAAAAAAGTGGTTTCGCATGATAGTCCACCTCGACCCATGTCGACCCTTGCGCGACCCCGACCTTCAGGATTTTGCTCTACGGAAGGGGGTGCACAAAAGTGTTCGTAATCAACCTCGGATTGTACTTTTCATCATCTAGGGGCACCGTAGGGACCGAAAAAAGTGGTTTCGCATGATAGTCCACCTCGACCCATGTCGACCCTTGCGCGACCCCGACCTTCAGGATTTTGCTCTACGGAAGGGGGTGCACACTTGTGCGACCCCGACCTTCAGGATTTTGCTCTACGGAAGGGGGTGCACAAAAGTGTTCGTAATCAACCTCGGATTGTACTTTTCATCATCTAGGGGCACCGTAGGGACCGAAAAAAGTGGTTTCGCATGATAGTCCACCTCGACCCATGTCGACCCTTGCGCGACCCCGACCTTCAGGATTTTGCTCTACGGAAGGGGGTCTACTTGTGCGCAACCCCGACCTTCAGGATTTTGCTCTACGGAAGGGGGTGCACAAAAGTGTTCGTAATCAACCTCGGATTGTACTTTTCATCATCTAGGGGCACCGTAGGGACCGAAAAAAGTGGTTTCGCATGATAGTCCACCTCGACCCATGTCGACCCTTGCGCGACCCCGACCTTCAGGATTTTGCTCTACGGAAGGGGGTCTACTTGTGCGCAACCCCGACCTTCAGGATTTTGCTCTACGGAAGGGGGTGCACAAAAGTGTTCGTAATCAACCTCGGATTGTACTTTTCATCATCTAGGGGCACCGTAGGGACCGAAAAAAGTGGTTTCGCATGATAGTCCACCTCGACCCATGTCGACCCTTGCGCGACCCCGACCTTCAGGATTTTGCTCTACGGAAGGGGGTCGACTTGTGCGCAACCCCGACCTTCAGGATTTTGCTCTACGGAAGGGGGTGCACAAAAGTGTTCGTAATCAACCTCGGATTGTACTTTTCATCATCTAGGGGCACCGTTAGGACCGAAAAAAGTGGTTTCGCATGATAGTCCACCTCGACCCATGTCGACCCTTGCGCGACCCCGACCTTCAGGATTTTGCTCTACGGAAGGGGGTGCACAAAAGTGTTCGTAATCAACCTCGGATTGTACTTTTCATCATCTATGGGCACCGTAGGGACCGAAAAAAGTGGTTTCGCATGATAGTCCACCTCGACCCATGTCGACCCTTGCGCGACCCCGACCTTCAGGATTTTGCTCTACGGAAGGGGGTGCACACTTGTGCGACCCCGACCTTCAGGATTTTGCTCTACGGAAGGGGGTGCACAAAAGTGTTCGTAATCAACCTCGGATTGTACTTTTCATCATCTAGGGGCACCGTAGGGACCGAAAAAAGTGGTTTCGCATGATAGTCCACCTCGACCCATGTCGACCCTTGCGCGACCCCGACCTTCAGGATTTTGCTCTACGGAAGGGGGTCGACTTGTGCGCAACCCCGACCTTCAGGATTTTGCTCTACGGAAGGGGGTGCACAAAAGTGTTCGTAATCAACCTCGGATTGTACTTTTCATCATCTAGGGGCACCGTAGGGACCGAAAAAAGTGGTTTCGCATGATAGTCCACCTCGACCCATGTCGACCCTTGCGCGACCCCGACCTTCAGGATTTTGCTCTACGGAAGGGGGTCGACTTGTGCGCAACCCCGACCTTCAGGATTTTGCTCTACGGAAGGGGGTGCACAAAAGTGTTCGTAATCAACCTCGGATTGTACTTTTCATCATCTAGGGGCACCGTTAGGACCGAAAAAAGTGGTTTCGCATGATAGTCCACCTCGACCCATGTCGACCCTTGCGCGACCCCGACCTTCAGGATTTTGCTCTACGGAAGGGGGTGCACAAAAGTGTTCGTAATCAACCTCGGATTGTACTTTTCATCATCTAGGGGCACCGTAGGGACCGAAAAAAGTGGTTTCGCATGATAGTCCACCTCGATCCATGTCGACCCTTGCGCGACCCCGACCTTCAGGATTTTGCTCTACGGAAGGGGGTCTACTTGTGCGCAACCCCGACCTTCAGGATTTTGCTCTACGGAAGGGGGTGCACAAAAGTGTTCGTAATCAACCTCGGATTGTACTTTTCATCATCTAGGGGCACCGTAGGGACCGAAAAAAGTGGTTTCGCATGATAGTCCACCTCGACCCATGTCGACCCTTGCGCGACCCCGACCTTCAGGATTTTGCTCTACGGAAGGGGGTCTACTTGTGCGCAACCCCGACCTTCAGGATTTTGCTCTACGGAAGGGGGTGCACAAAAGTGTTCGTAATCAACCTCGGATTGTACTTTTCATCATCTAGGGGCACCGTAGGGACCGAAAAAAGTGGTTTCGCATGATAGTCCACCTCGACCCATGTCGACCCTTGCGCGACCCCGACCTTCAGGATTTTGCTCTACGGAAGGGGGTGCACAAAAGTGTTCGTAATCAACCTCGGATTGTACTTTTCATCATCTAGGGGCACCGTAGGGACCGAAAAAAGTGGTTTCGCATGATAGTCCACCTCGACCCATGTCGACCCTTGCGCGACCCCGACCTTCAGGATTTTGCTCTACGGAAGGGGGTGCACACTTGTGCGACCCCGACCTTCAGGATTTTGCTCTACGGAAGGGGGTGCACAAAAGTGTTCGTAATCAACCTCGGATTGTACTTTTCATCATCTAGGGGCACCGTAGGGACCGAAAAAAGTGGTTTCGCATGATAGTCCACCTCGACCCATGTCGACCCTTGCGCGACCCCGACCTTCAGGATTTTGCTCTACGGAAGGGGGTCGACTTGTGCGCAACCCCGACCTTCAGGATTTTGCTCTACGGAAGGGGGTGCACAAAAGTGTTCGTAATCAACCTCGGATTGTACTTTTCATCATCTAGGGGCACCGTAGGGACCGAAAAAAGTGGTTTCGCATGATAGTCCACCTCGACCCATGTCGACCCTTGCGCGACCCCGACCTTCAGGATTTTGCTCTACGGAAGGGGGTGCACACTTGTGCGACCCCGACCTTCAGGATTTTGCTCTACGGAAGGGGGTGCACAAAAGTGTTCGTAATCAACCTCGGATTGTACTTTTCATCATCTAGGGGCACCGTAGGGACCGAAAAAAGTGGTTTCGCATGATAGTCCACCTCGACCCATGTCGACCCTTGCGCGACCCCGACCTTCAGGATTTTGCTCTACGGAAGGGGGTGCACAAAAGTTTTCGTAATCAACCTCGGATTGTACTTTTCATCATCTAGGGGCACCGTAGGGACCGAAAAAAGTGGTTTCGCATGATAGTCCACCTCGACCCATGTCGACCCTTGCGCGACCCCGACCTTCAGGATTTTGCTCTACGGAAGGGGTCTACTTGTGCTCAACCCCGACCTTCAGGATTTTGCTCTACGGAAGGGGGTCGACTTGTGCGCAACCCCGACCTTCAGGATTTTGCTCTACGGAAGGGGGTGCACAAAAGTGTTCGTAATCAACCTCGGATTGTACTTTTCATCATCTAGGGGCACCGTAGGGACCGAAAAAAGTGGTTTCGCATGATAGTCCACCTCGACCCATGTCGACCCTTGCGCGACCCCGACCTTCAGGATTTTGCTCTACGGAAGGGGGTGCACAAAAGTGTTCGTAATCAACCTCGGATTGTACTTTTCATCATCTAGGGGCACCGTAGGGACCGAAAAAAGTGGTTTCGCATGATAGTCCACCTCGACCCATGTCGACCCTTGCGCGACCCCGACCTTCAGGATTTTGCTCTACGGAAGGGGGTGCACACTTGTGCGACCCCGACCTTCAGGATTTTGCTCTACGGAAGGGGGTGCACAAAAGTGTTCGTAATCAACCTCGGATTGTACTTTTCATCATCTAGGGGCACCGTAGGGACCGAAAAAAGTGGTTTCGCATGATAGTCCACCTCGACCCATGTCGACCCTTGCGCGACCCCGACCTTCAGGATTTTGCTCTACGGAAGGGGGTGCACAAAAGTGTTCGTAATCAACCTCGGATTGTACTTTTCATCATCTAGGGGCCACCGTTGGGACCGAAAAAAGTGGTTTCGCATGATAGTCCACCTCGACCCATGTCGACCCTTGCGCGACCCCGACCTTCAGGATTTTGCTCTACGGAAGGGGGTGCACAAAAGTGTTCGTAATCAACCTCGGATTGTACTTTTCATCATCTAGGGGCACCGTAGGGACCGAAAAAAGTGGTTTCGCATGATAGTCCACCTCGACCCATGTCGACCCTTGCTCGACCCCGACCTTCAGGATTTTGCTCTACGGCAGGGGGTGCACACTTGTGCGACCCCGACCTTCAGGATTTTGCTCTACGGAAGGGGGTGCACAAAAGTGTTCGTAATCAACCTCGGATTGTACTTTTCATCATCTAGGGGCACCGTAGGGACCGAAAAAAGTGGTTTCGCATGATAGTCCACCTCGACCCATGTCGACCCTTGCGCGACCCCGACCTTCAGGATTTTGCTCTACGGAAGGGGGTCGACTTGTACGCAACCCCGACCTTCAGGATTTTGCTCTACGGAAGGGGGTGCACAAAAGTGTTCGTAATCAACCTCGGATTGTACTTTTCATCATCTAGGGGCACCGTAGGGACCGAAAAAAGTGGTTTCGCATGATAGTCCACCTCGACCCATGTCGACCCTTACGCGACCCCGACCTTCAGGATTTTGCTCTACGGAAGGGGGTGCACACTTGTGCGCAACCCCGACCTTCAGGATTTTGCTCTACGGAAGGGGGTGCACAAAAGTGTTCGTAATCAACCTCGGATTGTACTTTTCATCATCTAGGGGCACCGTAGGGACCGAAAAAAGTGGTTTCGCATGATAGTCCACCTCGACCCATGTCGACCCTTGCGCGACCCCGACCTTCAGGATTTTGCTCTACGGAAGGGGGTGCACAAAAGTGTTCGTAATCAACCTCGGATTGTACTTTTCATCATCTAGGGGCACCGTAGGGACCGAAAAAAGTGGTTTCGCATGATAGTCCACCTCGACCCATGTCGACCCTTGCGCGACCCCGACCTTCAGGATTTTGCTCTACGGAAGGGGTCTACCCTTGCTCGACCCCGACCTTCAGGATTTTGCTCTACGGAAGGGGGTGCACAAAAGTGTTCGTAATCAACCTCGGATTGTACTTTTCATCATCTAGGGGCACCGTAGGGACCGAAAAAAGTGGTTTCGCATGATAGTCCACCTCGACCCATGTCGACCCTTGCGCGACCCCGACCTTCAGGATTTTGCTCTACGGAAGGGGGTGTACAAAAGTGTTCGTAATCAACCTCGGATTGTACTTTTCATCATCTAGGGGCACCGTAGGGACCGAAAAAAGTGGTTTCGCATGATAGTCCACCTCGACCCATGTCGACCCTTGCGCGACCCCGACCTTCAGGATTTTGCTCTACGTAAGGGGGTGCACAAAAGTGTTCGTAATCAACCTCGGATTGTACTTTTCATCATCTAGGGGCACCGTAGGGACCGAAAAAAGTGGTTTCGCATGATAGTCCACCTCGACCCATGTCGACCCTTGCGCGACCCCGACCTTCAGGATTTTGCTCTACGGAAGGGGGTGCACACTTGTGCGACCCCGACCTTCAGGATTTTGCTCTACGGAAGGGGGTGCACAAAAGTGTTCGTAATCAACCTCGGATTGTACTTTTCATCATCTAGGGGCACCGTAGGGACCGAAAAAAGTGGTTTCGCATGATAGTCCACCTCGACCCATGTCGACCCTAGCGCGACCCCGACCTTCAGGATTTTGCTCTACGGAAGGGGGTCTACTTGTGCGCAACCCCGACCTTCAGGATTTTGCTCTACGGAAGGGGGTCGACTTGTGCGCAACCCCGACCTTCAGGATTTTGCTCTACGGAAGGGGGTGCACAAAAGTGTTCGTAATCAACCTCGGATTTTACTTTTCATCATCTAGGGGCACCGTAGGGACCGAAAAAAGTGGTTTCGCATGATAGTCCACCTCGACCCATGTCGACCCTTGCGCGACCCCGACCTTCAGGATTTTGCTCTACGGAAGGGGGTGCACAAAAGTGTTCGTAATCAACCTCGGATTGTACTTTTCATCATCTAGGGGCACCGTAGGGACCGAAAAAAGTGGTTTCGCATGATAGTCCACCTCGACCCATGTCGACCCTTGCGCGACCCCGACCTTCAGGATTTTGCTCTACGGAAGGGGGTGCACAAAAGTGTTCGTAATCAACCTCGGATTGTACTTTTCATCATCTAGGGGCACCGTAGGGACCGAAAAAAGTGGTTTCGCATGATAGTCCACCTCGACCCATGTCGACCCTTGCGCGACACCGACCTTCAGGATTTTGCTCTACGGAAGGGGGTCTACTTGTGCGCAACCCCGACCTACAGGATTTTGCTCTACGGAAGGGGGTGCACAAAAGTGTTCGTAATCAACCTCGGATTGTACTTTTCATCATCTAGGGGCACCGTAGGGACCGAAAAAAGTGGTTTCGCATGATAGTCCACCTCGACCCATGTCGACCCTTGCGCGACCCCGACCTTCAGGATTTTGCTCTACGGAAGGGGGTGCACAAAAGTGTTCGTAATCAACCTCGGATTGTACTTTTCATCATCTAGGGGCACCGTAGGGACCGAAAAAAGTGGTTTCGCATGATAGTCCACCTCGACCCATGTCGACCCTTGCGCGACCCCGACCTTCAGGATTTTGCTCTACGGAAGGGGGTGCACAAAAGTGTTCGTAATCAACCTCGGATTGTACTTTTCATCATCTAGGGGCCACCGTTGGGACCGAAAAAAGTGGTTTCGCATGATAGTCCACCTCGACCCATGTCGACCCTTGCGCGACCCCGACCTTCAGGATTTTGCTCTACGGAAGGGGGTGCACAAAAGTGTTCGTAATCAACCTCGGATTGTACTTTTCATCATCTAGGGGCACCGTAGGGACCGAAAAAAGTGGTTTCGCATGATAGTCCACCTCGACCCATGTCGACCCTTGCTCGACCCCGACCTTCAGGATTTTGCTCTACGGCAGGGGGTGCACACTTGTGCGACCCCGACCTTCAGGATTTTGCTCTACGGAAGGGGGTGCACAAAAGTGTTCGTAATCAACCTCGGATTGTACTTTTCATCATCTAGGGGCACCGTAGGGACCGAAAAAAGTGGTTTCGCATGATAGTCCACCTCGACCCATGTCGACCCTTGCGCGACCCCGACCTTCAGGATTTTGCTCTACGGAAGGGGGTCGACTTGTACGCAACCCCGACCTTCAGGATTTTGCTCTACGGAAGGGGGTGCACAAAAGTGTTCGTAATCAACCTCGGATTGTACTTTTCATCATCTAGGGGCACCGTAGGGACCGAAAAAAGTGGTTTCGCATGATAGTCCACCTCGACCCATGTCGACCCTTACGCGACCCCGACCTTCAGGATTTTGCTCTACGGAAGGGGGTGCACACTTGTGCGCAACCCCGACCTTCAGGATTTTGCTCTACGGAAGGGGGTGCACAAAAGTGTTCGTAATCAACCTCGGATTGTACTTTTCATCATCTAGGGGCACCGTAGGGACCGAAAAAAGTGGTTTCGCATGATAGTCCACCTCGACCCATGTCGACCCTTGCGCGACCCCGACCTTCAGGATTTTGCTCTACGGAAGGGGGTGCACAAAAGTGTTCGTAATCAACCTCGGATTGTACTTTTCATCATCTAGGGGCACCGTAGGGACCGAAAAAAGTGGTTTCGCATGATAGTCCACCTCGACCCATGTCGACCCTTGCGCGACCCCGACCTTCAGGATTTTGCTCTACGGAAGGGGGTCGACTTGTACGCAACCCCGACCTTCAGGATTTTGCTCTACGGAAGGGGGTGCACAAAAGTGTTCGTAATCAACCTCGGATTGTACTTTTCATCATCTAGGGGCACCGTAGGGACCGAAAAAAGTGGTTTCGCATGATAGTCCACCTCGACCCATGTCGACCCTTACGCGACCCCGACCTTCAGGATTTTGCTCTACGGAAGGGGGTGCACACTTGTGCGCAACCCCGACCTTCAGGATTTTGCTCTACGGAAGGGGGTGCACAAAAGTGTTCGTAATCAACCTCGGATTGTACTTTTCATCATCTAGGGGCACCGTAGGGACCGAAAAAAGTGGTTTCGCATGATAGTCCACCTCGACCCATGTCGACCCTTGCGCGACCCCGACCTTCAGGATTTTGCTCTACGGAAGGGGGTGCACAAAAGTGTTCGTAATCAACCTCGGATTGTACTTTTCATCATCTAGGGGCACCGTAGGGACCGAAAAAAGTGGTTTCGCATGATAGTCCACCTCGACCCATGTCGACCCTTGCGCGACCCCGACCTTCAGGATTTTGCTCTACGGAAGGGGTCTACCCTTGCTCGACCCCGACCTTCAGGATTTTGCTCTACGGAAGGGGGTGCACAAAAGTGTTCGTAATCAACCTCGGATTGTACTTTTCATCATCTAGGGGCACCGTAGGGACCGAAAAAAGTGGTTTCGCATGATAGTCCACCTCGACCCATGTCGACCCTTGCGCGACCCCGACCTTCAGGATTTTGCTCTACGGAAGGGGGTGTACAAAAGTGTTCGTAATCAACCTCGGATTGTACTTTTCATCATCTAGGGGCACCGTAGGGACCGAAAAAAGTGGTTTCGCATGATAGTCCACCTCGACCCATGTCGACCCTTGCGCGACCCCGACCTTCAGGATTTTGCTCTACGGAAGGGGGTGCACAAAAGTGTTCGTAATCAACCTCGGATTGTACTTTTCATCATCTAGGGGCACCGTAGGGACCGAAAAAAGTGGTTTCGCATGATAGTCCACCTCGACCCATGTCGACCCTTGCGCGACCCCGACCTTCAGGATTTTGCTCTACGGAAGGGGGTGTACAAAAGTGTTCGTAATCAACCTCGGATTGTACTTTTCATCATCTAGGGGCACCGTAGGGACCGAAAAAAGTGGTTTCGCATGATAGTCCACCTCGACCCATGTCGACCCTTGCGCGACCCCGACCTTCAGGATTTTGCTCTACGTAAGGGGGTGCACAAAAGTGTTCGTAATCAACCTCGGATTGTACTTTTCATCATCTAGGGGCACCGTAGGGACCGAAAAAAGTGGTTTCGCATGATAGTCCACCTCGACCCATGTCGACCCTTGCGCGACCCCGACCTTCAGGATTTTGCTCTACGGAAGGGGGTGCACACTTGTGCGACCCCGACCTTCAGGATTTTGCTCTACGGAAGGGGGTGCACAAAAGTGTTCGTAATCAACCTCGGATTGTACTTTTCATCATCTAGGGGCACCGTAGGGACCGAAAAAAGTGGTTTCGCATGATAGTCCACCTCGACCCATGTCGACCCTAGCGCGACCCCGACCTTCAGGATTTTGCTCTACGGAAGGGGGTCTACTTGTGCGCAACCCCGACCTTCAGGATTTTGCTCTACGGAAGGGGGTCGACTTGTGCGCAACCCCGACCTTCAGGATTTTGCTCTACGGAAGGGGGTGCACAAAAGTGTTCGTAATCAACCTCGGATTTTACTTTTCATCATCTAGGGGCACCGTAGGGACCGAAAAAAGTGGTTTCGCATGATAGTCCACCTCGACCCATGTCGACCCTTGCGCGACCCCGACCTTCAGGATTTTGCTCTACGGAAGGGGGTGCACAAAAGTGTTCGTAATCAACCTCGGATTGTACTTTTCATCATCTAGGGGCACCGTAGGGACCGAAAAAAGTGGTTTCGCATGATAGTCCACCTCGACCCATGTCGACCCTTGCGCGACCCCGACCTTCAGGATTTTGCTCTACGGAAGGGGGTGCACAAAAGTGTTCGTAATCAACCTCGGATTGTACTTTTCATCATCTAGGGGCACCGTAGGGACCGAAAAAAGTGGTTTCGCATGATAGTCCACCTCGACCCATGTCGACCCTTGCGCGACACCGACCTTCAGGATTTTGCTCTACGGAAGGGGGTCTACTTGTGCGCAACCCCGACCTACAGGATTTTGCTCTACGGAAGGGGGTGCACAAAAGTGTTCGTAATCAACCTCGGATTGTACTTTTCATCATCTAGGGGCACCGTAGGGACCGAAAAAAGTGGTTTCGCATGATAGTCCACCTCGACCCATGTCGACCCTTGCGCGACCCCGACCTTCAGGATTTTGCTCTACGGAAGGGGGTGCACAAAAGTGTTCGTAATCAACCTCGGATTGTACTTTTCATCATCTAGGGGCACCGTAGGGACCGAAAAAAGTGGTTTCGCATGATAGTCCACCTCGACCCATGTCGACCCTTGCGCGACCCCGACCTTCAGGATTTTGCTCTACGGAAGGGGGTGCACAAAAGTGTTCGTAATCAACCTCGGATTGTACTTTTCATCATCTAGGGGCCACCGTTGGGACCGAAAAAAGTGGTTTCGCATGATAGTCCACCTCGACCCATGTCGACCCTTGCGCGACCCCGACCTTCAGGATTTTGCTCTACGGAAGGGGGTGCACAAAAGTGTTCGTAATCAACCTCGGATTGTACTTTTCATCATCTAGGGGCACCGTAGGGACCGAAAAAAGTGGTTTCGCATGATAGTCCACCTCGACCCATGTCGACCCTTGCTCGACCCCGACCTTCAGGATTTTGCTCTACGGCAGGGGGTGCACACTTGTGCGACCCCGACCTTCAGGATTTTGCTCTACGGAAGGGGGTGCACAAAAGTGTTCGTAATCAACCTCGGATTGTACTTTTCATCATCTAGGGGCACCGTAGGGACCGAAAAAAGTGGTTTCGCATGATAGTCCACCTCGACCCATGTCGACCCTTGCGCGACCCCGACCTTCAGGATTTTGCTCTACGGAAGGGGGTCGACTTGTACGCAACCCCGACCTTCAGGATTTTGCTCTACGGAAGGGGGTGCACAAAAGTGTTCGTAATCAACCTCGGATTGTACTTTTCATCATCTAGGGGCACCGTAGGGACCGAAAAAAGTGGTTTCGCATGATAGTCCACCTCGACCCATGTCGACCCTTACGCGACCCCGACCTTCAGGATTTTGCTCTACGGAAGGGGGTGCACACTTGTGCGCAACCCCGACCTTCAGGATTTTGCTCTACGGAAGGGGGTGCACAAAAGTGTTCGTAATCAACCTCGGATTGTACTTTTCATCATCTAGGGGCACCGTAGGGACCGAAAAAAGTGGTTTCGCATGATAGTCCACCTCGACCCATGTCGACCCTTGCGCGACCCCGACCTTCAGGATTTTGCTCTACGGAAGGGGGTGCACAAAAGTGTTCGTAATCAACCTCGGATTGTACTTTTCATCATCTAGGGGCACCGTAGGGACCGAAAAAAGTGGTTTCGCATGATAGTCCACCTCGACCCATGTCGACCCTTGCGCGACCCCGACCTTCAGGATTTTGCTCTACGGAAGGGGTCTACCCTTGCTCGACCCCGACCTTCAGGATTTTGCTCTACGGAAGGGGGTGCACAAAAGTGTTCGTAATCAACCTCGGATTGTACTTTTCATCATCTAGGGGCACCGTAGGGACCGAAAAAAGTGGTTTCGCATGATAGTCCACCTCGACCCATGTCGACCCTTGCGCGACCCCGACCTTCAGGATTTTGCTCTACGGAAGGGGGTGTACAAAAGTGTTCGTAATCAACCTCGGATTGTACTTTTCATCATCTAGGGGCACCGTAGGGACCGAAAAAAGTGGTTTCGCATGATAGTCCACCTCGACCCATGTCGACCCTTGCGCGACCCCGACCTTCAGGATTTTGCTCTACGTAAGGGGGTGCACAAAAGTGTTCGTAATCAACCTCGGATTGTACTTTTCATCATCTAGGGGCACCGTAGGGACCGAAAAAAGTGGTTTCGCATGATAGTCCACCTCGACCCATGTCGACCCTTGCGCGACCCCGACCTTCAGGATTTTGCTCTACGGAAGGGGGTGCACACTTGTGCGACCCCGACCTTCAGGATTTTGCTCTACGGAAGGGGGTGCACAAAAGTGTTCGTAATCAACCTCGGATTGTACTTTTCATCATCTAGGGGCACCGTAGGGACCGAAAAAAGTGGTTTCGCATGATAGTCCACCTCGACCCATGTCGACCCTAGCGCGACCCCGACCTTCAGGATTTTGCTCTACGGAAGGGGGTCTACTTGTGCGCAACCCCGACCTTCAGGATTTTGCTCTACGGAAGGGGGTCGACTTGTGCGCAACCCCGACCTTCAGGATTTTGCTCTACGGAAGGGGGTGCACAAAAGTGTTCGTAATCAACCTCGGATTTTACTTTTCATCATCTAGGGGCACCGTAGGGACCGAAAAAAGTGGTTTCGCATGATAGTCCACCTCGACCCATGTCGACCCTTGCGCGACCCCGACCTTCAGGATTTTGCTCTACGGAAGGGGGTGCACAAAAGTGTTCGTAATCAACCTCGGATTGTACTTTTCATCATCTAGGGGCACCGTAGGGACCGAAAAAAGTGGTTTCGCATGATAGTCCACCTCGACCCATGTCGACCCTTGCGCGACCCCGACCTTCAGGATTTTGCTCTACGGAAGGGGGTGCACAAAAGTGTTCGTAATCAACCTCGGATTGTACTTTTCATCATCTAGGGGCACCGTAGGGACCGAAAAAAGTGGTTTCGCATGATAGTCCACCTCGACCCATGTCGACCCTTGCGCGACACCGACCTTCAGGATTTTGCTCTACGGAAGGGGGTCTACTTGTGCGCAACCCCGACCTACAGGATTTTGCTCTACGGAAGGGGGTGCACAAAAGTGTTCGTAATCAACCTCGGATTGTACTTTTCATCATCTAGGGGCACCGTAGGGACCGAAAAAAGTGGTTTCGCATGATAGTCCACCTCGACCCATGTCGACCCTTGCGCGACCCCGACCTTCAGGATTTTGCTCTACGGAAGGGGGTGCACAAAAGTGTTCGTAATCAACCTCGGATTGTACTTTTCATCATCTAGGGGCACCGTAGGGACCGAAAAAAGTGGTTTCGCATGATAGTCCACCTCGACCCATGTCGACCCTTGCGCGACCCCGACCTTCAGGATTTTGCTCTACGGAAGGGGTCTACCCTTGCTCGACCCCGACCTTCAGGATTTTGCTCTACGGAAGGGGGTGCACAAAAGTGTTCGTAATCAACCTCGGATTGTACTTTTCATCATCTAGGGGCACCGTAGGGACCGAAAAAAGTGGTTTCGCATGATAGTCCACCTCGACCCATGTCGACCCTTGCGCGACCCCGACCTTCAGGATTTTGCTCTACGGAAGGGGGTGTACAAAAGTGTTCGTAATCAACCTCGGATTGTACTTTTCATCATCTAGGGGCACCGTAGGGACCGAAAAAAGTGGTTTCGCATGATAGTCCACCTCGACCCATGTCGACCCTTGCGCGACCCCGACCTTCAGGATTTTGCTCTACGTAAGGGGGTGCACAAAAGTGTTCGTAATCAACCTCGGATTGTACTTTTCATCATCTAGGGGCACCGTAGGGACCGAAAAAAGTGGTTTCGCATGATAGTCCACCTCGACCCATGTCGACCCTTGCGCGACCCCGACCTTCAGGATTTTGCTCTACGGAAGGGGGTGCACACTTGTGCGACCCCGACCTTCAGGATTTTGCTCTACGGAAGGGGGTGCACAAAAGTGTTCGTAATCAACCTCGGATTGTACTTTTCATCATCTAGGGGCACCGTAGGGACCGAAAAAAGTGGTTTCGCATGATAGTCCACCTCGACCCATGTCGACCCTAGCGCGACCCCGACCTTCAGGATTTTGCTCTACGGAAGGGGGTCTACTTGTGCGCAACCCCGACCTTCAGGATTTTGCTCTACGGAAGGGGGTCGACTTGTGCGCAACCCCGACCTTCAGGATTTTGCTCTACGGAAGGGGGTGCACAAAAGTGTTCGTAATCAACCTCGGATTTTACTTTTCATCATCTAGGGGCACCGTAGGGACCGAAAAAAGTGGTTTCGCATGATAGTCCACCTCGACCCATGTCGACCCTTGCGCGACCCCGACCTTCAGGATTTTGCTCTACGGAAGGGGGTGCACAAAAGTGTTCGTAATCAACCTCGGATTGTACTTTTCATCATCTAGGGGCACCGTAGGGACCGAAAAAAGTGGTTTCGCATGATAGTCCACCTCGACCCATGTCGACCCTTGCGCGACCCCGACCTTCAGGATTTTGCTCTACGGAAGGGGGTGCACAAAAGTGTTCGTAATCAACCTCGGATTGTACTTTTCATCATCTAGGGGCACCGTAGGGACCGAAAAAAGTGGTTTCGCATGATAGTCCACCTCGACCCATGTCGACCCTTGCGCGACACCGACCTTCAGGATTTTGCTCTACGGAAGGGGGTCTACTTGTGCGCAACCCCGACCTACAGGATTTTGCTCTACGGAAGGGGGTGCACAAAAGTGTTCGTAATCAACCTCGGATTGTACTTTTCATCATCTAGGGGCACCGTAGGGACCGAAAAAAGTGGTTTCGCATGATAGTCCACCTCGACCCATGTCGACCCTTGCGCGACCCCGACCTTCAGGATTTTGCTCTACGGAAGGGGGTGCACAAAAGTGTTCGTAATCAACCTCGGATTGTACTTTTCATCATCTAGGGGCACCGTAGGGACCGAAAAAAGTGGTTTCGCATGATAGTCCACCTCGACCCATGTCGACCCTTGCGCGACCCCGACCTTCAGGATTTTGCTCTACGGAAGGGGGTGCACAAAAGTGTTCGTAATCAACCTCGGATTGTACTTTTCATCATCTAGGGGCCACCGTTGGGACCGAAAAAAGTGGTTTCGCATGATAGTCCACCTCGACCCATGTCGACCCTTGCGCGACCCCGACCTTCAGGATTTTGCTCTACGGAAGGGGGTGCACAAAAGTGTTCGTAATCAACCTCGGATTGTACTTTTCATCATCTAGGGGCACCGTAGGGACCGAAAAAAGTGGTTTCGCATGATAGTCCACCTCGACCCATGTCGACCCTTGCTCGACCCCGACCTTCAGGATTTTGCTCTACGGCAGGGGGTGCACACTTGTGCGACCCCGACCTTCAGGATTTTGCTCTACGGAAGGGGGTGCACAAAAGTGTTCGTAATCAACCTCGGATTGTACTTTTCATCATCTAGGGGCACCGTAGGGACCGAAAAAAGTGGTTTCGCATGATAGTCCACCTCGACCCATGTCGACCCTTGCGCGACCCCGACCTTCAGGATTTTGCTCTACGGAAGGGGGTCGACTTGTACGCAACCCCGACCTTCAGGATTTTGCTCTACGGAAGGGGGTGCACAAAAGTGTTCGTAATCAACCTCGGATTGTACTTTTCATCATCTAGGGGCACCGTAGGGACCGAAAAAAGTGGTTTCGCATGATAGTCCACCTCGACCCATGTCGACCCTTACGCGACCCCGACCTTCAGGATTTTGCTCTACGGAAGGGGGTGCACACTTGTGCGCAACCCCGACCTTCAGGATTTTGCTCTACGGAAGGGGGTGCACAAAAGTGTTCGTAATCAACCTCGGATTGTACTTTTCATCATCTAGGGGCACCGTAGGGACCGAAAAAAGTGGTTTCGCATGATAGTCCACCTCGACCCATGTCGACCCTTGCGCGACCCCGACCTTCAGGATTTTGCTCTACGGAAGGGGGTGCACAAAAGTGTTCGTAATCAACCTCGGATTGTACTTTTCATCATCTAGGGGCACCGTAGGGACCGAAAAAAGTGGTTTCGCATGATAGTCCACCTCGACCCATGTCGACCCTTGCGCGACCCCGACCTTCAGGATTTTGCTCTACGGAAGGGGTCTACCCTTGCTCGACCCCGACCTTCAGGATTTTGCTCTACGGAAGGGGGTGCACAAAAGTGTTCGTAATCAACCTCGGATTGTACTTTTCATCATCTAGGGGCACCGTAGGGACCGAAAAAAGTGGTTTCGCATGATAGTCCACCTCGACCCATGTCGACCCTTGCGCGACCCCGACCTTCAGGATTTTGCTCTACGGAAGGGGGTGTACAAAAGTGTTCGTAATCAACCTCGGATTGTACTTTTCATCATCTAGGGGCACCGTAGGGACCGAAAAAAGTGGTTTCGCATGATAGTCCACCTCGACCCATGTCGACCCTTGCGCGACCCCGACCTTCAGGATTTTGCTCTACGTAAGGGGGTGCACAAAAGTGTTCGTAATCAACCTCGGATTGTACTTTTCATCATCTAGGGGCACCGTAGGGACCGAAAAAAGTGGTTTCGCATGATAGTCCACCTCGACCCATGTCGACCCTTGCGCGACCCCGACCTTCAGGATTTTGCTCTACGGAAGGGGGTGCACAAAAGTGTTCGTAATCAACCTCGGATTGTACTTTTCATCATCTAGGGGCACCGTAGGGACCGAAAAAAGTGGTTTCGCATGATAGTCCACCTCGACCCATGTCGACCCTTGCGCGACCCCGACCTTCAGGATTTTGCTCTACGGAAGGGGGACTACTTGTGCGCAACCCCGACCTTCAGGATTTTGCTCTACGGAAGGGGGTGCACAAAAGTGTTCGTAATCAACCTCGGATTGTACTTTTCATCATCTAGGGGCACCGTAGGGACCGAAAAAAGTGGTTTCGCATGATAGTCCACCTCGACCCATGTCGACCCTTGCGCGACCCCGACCTTCAGGATTTTGCTCTACGGAAGGGGGTGCACACTTGTGCGACCCCGACCTTCAGGATTTTGCTCTACGGAAGGGGGTGCACAAAAGTGTTCGTAATCAACCTCGGATTGTACTTTTCATCATCTAGGGGCACCGTAGGGACCGAAAAAAGTGGTTTCGCATGATAGTCCACCTCGACCCATGTCGACCCTAGCGCGACCCCGACCTTCAGGATTTTGCTCTACGGAAGGGGGTCTACTTGTGCGCAACCCCGACCTTCAGGATTTTGCTCTACGGAAGGGGGTCGACTTGTGCGCAACCCCGACCTTCAGGATTTTGCTCTACGGAAGGGGGTGCACAAAAGTGTTCGTAATCAACCTCGGATTTTACTTTTCATCATCTAGGGGCACCGTAGGGACCGAAAAAAGTGGTTTCGCATGATAGTCCACCTCGACCCATGTCGACCCTTGCGCGACCCCGACCTTCAGGATTTTGCTCTACGGAAGGGGGTGCACAAAAGTGTTCGTAATCAACCTCGGATTGTACTTTTCATCATCTAGGGGCACCGTAGGGACCGAAAAAAGTGGTTTCGCATGATAGTCCACCTCGACCCATGTCGACCCTTGCGCGACCCCGACCTTCAGGATTTTGCTCTACGGAAGGGGGTGCACAAAAGTGTTCGTAATCAACCTCGGATTGTACTTTTCATCATCTAGGGGCACCGTAGGGACCGAAAAAAGTGGTTTCGCATGATAGTCCACCTCGACCCATGTCGACCCTTGCGCGACACCGACCTTCAGGATTTTGCTCTACGGAAGGGGGTCTACTTGTGCGCAACCCCGACCTACAGGATTTTGCTCTACGGAAGGGGGTGCACAAAAGTGTTCGTAATCAACCTCGGATTGTACTTTTCATCATCTAGGGGCACCGTAGGGACCGAAAAAAGTGGTTTCGCATGATAGTCCACCTCGACCCATGTCGACCCTTGCGCGACCCCGACCTTCAGGATTTTGCTCTACGGAAGGGGGTGCACAAAAGTGTTCGTAATCAACCTCGGATTGTACTTTTCATCATCTAGGGGCACCGTAGGGACCGAAAAAAGTGGTTTCGCATGATAGTCCACCTCGACCCATGTCGACCCTTGCGCGACCCCGACCTTCAGGATTTTGCTCTACGGAAGGGGGTGCACAAAAGTGTTCGTAATCAACCTCGGATTGTACTTTTCATCATCTAGGGGCACCGTAGGGACCGAAAAAAGTGGTTTCGCATGATAGTCCACCTCGACCCATGTCGACCCTTGCGCGACCCCGACCTTCAGGATTTTGCTCTACGGAAGGGGGTGCACAAAAGTGTTCGTAATCAACCTCGGATTGTACTTTTCATCATCTAGGGGCACCGTAGGGACCGAAAAAAGTGGTTTCGCATGATAGTCCACCTCGACCCATGTCGACCCTTGCGCGACCCCGACCTTCAGGATTTTGCTCTACGGAAGGGGGTCGACTTGTGCGCAACCCCGACCTTCAGGATTTTGCTCTACGGAAGGGGGTGCACAAAAGTGTTCGTAATCAACCTCGGATTGTACTTTTCATCATCTAGGGGCACCGTAGGGACCGAAAAAAGTGGTTTCGCATGATAGTCCACCTCGACCCATGTCGACCCTTGCGCGACCCCGACCTTCAGGATTTTGCTCTACGGAAGGGGGTCTACTTGTGCGCAACCCCGACCTTCAGGATTTTGCTCTACGGAAGGGGGTGCACAAAAGTGTTCGTAATCAACCTCGGATTGTACTTTTGATCATCTAGGGGCACCGTAGGGACCGAAAAAAGTGGTTTCGCATGATAGTCCACCTCGACCCATGTCGACCCTTGCGCGACCCCGACCTTCAGGATTTTGCTCTACGGAAGGGGGTGCACAAAAGTGTTCGTAATCAACCTCGGATTTTACTTTTCATCATCTAGGGGCACCGTAGGGACCGAAAAAAGTGGTTTCGCATGATAGTCCACCTCGACCCATGTCGACCCTTGCGCGACCCCGACCTTCAGGATTTTGCTCTACGGAAGGGGGTCGACTTGTGCGCAACCCCGACCTTCAGGATTTTGCTCTACGGAAGGGGGTGCACACTTGTGCGACCCCGACCTTCAGGATTTTGCTCTACGGAAGGGGGTGCACAAAAGTGTTCGTAATCAACCTCGGATTGTACTTTTCATCATCTAGGGGCACCGTAGGGACCGAAAAAAGTGGTTTCGCATGATAGTCCACCTCGACCCATGTCGACCCTTGCGCGACCCCCGACCTTCAGGATTTTGCTCTACGGAAGGGGGTCTACTTGTGCGCAACCCCGACCTTCAGGATTTTGCTCTACGGAAGGGGGTGCACAAAAGTGTTCGTAATCAACCTCGGATTGTACTTTTCATCATCTAGGGGCACCGTAGGGACCGAAAAAAGTGGTTTCGCATGATAGTCCACCTCGACCCATGTCGACCCTTGCGCGACCCCGACCTTCAGGATTTTGCTCTACGGAAGGGGGTGCACACTTGTGCGACCCCGACCTTCAGGATTTTGCTCTACGGAAGGGGGTGCACAAAAGTGTTCGTAATCAACCTCGGATTGTACTTTTCATCATCTAGGGGCACCGTAGGGACCGAAAAAAGTGGTTTCGCATGATAGTCCACCTCGACCCATGTCGACCCTTGCGCGACCCCGACCTTCAGGATTTTGCTCTACGGAAGGGGGTCAACTTGTGCGCAACCCCGACCTTCAGGATTTTGCTCTACGGAAGGGGGTGCACAAAAGTGTTCGTAATCAACCTCGGATTGTACTTTTCATCATCTAGGGGCACCGTAGGGACCGAAAAAAGTGGTTTCGCATGATAGTCCACCTCGACCCATGTCGACCCTTGCGCGACCCCGACCTTCAGGATTTTGCTCTACGGAAGGGGGTCTACTTGTGCGCAACCCCGACCTTCAGGATTTTGCTCTACGGAAGGGGGTGCACAAAAGTGTTCGTAATCAACCTCGGATTGTACTTTTCATCATCTAGGGGCACCGTAGGGACCGAAAAAAGTGGTTTCGCATGATAGTCCACCTCGACCCATGTCGACCCTTGCGCGACCCCGACCTTCAGGATTTTGCTCTACGGAAGGGGGTGCACAAAAGTGTTCGTAATCAACCTCGGATTGTACTTTTCATCATCTAGGGGCACCGTAGGGACCGAAAAAAGTGGTTTCGCATGATAGTCCACCTCGACCCATGTCGACCCTTGCGCGACCCCGACCTTCAGGATTTTGCTCTACGGAAGGGGGTCGACTTGTGCGCAACCCCGACCTTCAGGATTTTGCTCTACGGAAGGGGGTGCACAAAAGTGTTCGTAATCAACCTCGGATTGTACTTTTCATCATCTAGGGGCACCGTAGGGACCGAAAAAAGTGGTTTCGCATGATAGTCCACCTCGACCCATGTCGACCCTTGCGCGACCCCGACCTTCAGGATTTTGCTCTACGGAAGGGGTCTACCCTTGCTCGACCCCGACCTTCAGGACTTTGCTCTACGGAAGGGGGTGCACAAAAGTGTTCGTAATCAACCTCGGATTGTACTTTTCATCATCTAGGGGCACCGTAGGGACCGAAAAAAGTGGTTTCGCATGATAGTCCACCTCGACCCATGTCGACCCTTGCGCGACCCCGACCTTCAGGATTTTGCTCTACGGAAGGGGGTGCACAAAAGTTTTCGTAATCAACCTCGGATTGTACTTTTCATCATCTAGGGGCACCGTAGGGACCGAAAAAAGTGGTTTCGCATGATAGTCCACCTCGACCCATGTCGACCCTTGCGCGACCCCGACCTTCAGGATTTTGCTCTACGGAAGGGGTCTACTTGTGCTCAACCCCGACCTTCAGGATTTTGCTCTACGGAAGGGGGTCGACTTGTGCGCAACCCCGACCTTCAGGATTTTGCTCTACGGAAGGGGGTGCACAAAAGTGTTCGTAATCAACCTCGGATTGTACTTTTCATCATCTAGGGGCACCGTAGGGACCGAAAAAAGTGGTTTCGCATGATAGTCCACCTCGACCCATGTCGACCCTTGCGCGACCCCGACCTTCAGGATTTTGCTCTACGGAAGGGGGTCGACTTGTGCGCAACCCCGACCTTCAGGATTTTGCTCTACGGAAGGGGGTGCACAAAAGTGTTCGTAATCAACCTCGGATTGTACTTTTCATCATCTAGGGGCACCGTAGGGACCGAAAAAAGTGGTTTCGCATGATAGTCCACCTCGACCCATGTCGACCCTTGCGCGACCCCGACCTTCAGGATTTTGCTCTACGGAAGGGGTCTACCCTTGCTCGACCCCGACCTTCAGGACTTTGCTCTACGGAAGGGGGTGCACAAAAGTGTTCGTAATCAACCTCGGATTGTACTTTTCATCATCTAGGGGCACCGTAGGGACCGAAAAAAGTGGTTTCGCATGATAGTCCACCTCGACCCATGTCGACCCTTGCGCGACCCCGACCTTCAGGATTTTGCTCTACGGAAGGGGGTGCACAAAAGTTTTCGTAATCAACCTCGGATTGTACTTTTCATCATCTAGGGGCACCGTAGGGACCGAAAAAAGTGGTTTCGCATGATAGTCCACCTCGACCCATGTCGACCCTTGCGCGACCCCGACCTTCAGGATTTTGCTCTACGGAAGGGGTCTACTTGTGCTCAACCCCGACCTTCAGGATTTTGCTCTACGGAAGGGGGTCGACTTGTGCGCAACCCCGACCTTCAGGATTTTGCTCTACGGAAGGGGGTGCACAAAAGTGTTCGTAATCAACCTCGGATTGTACTTTTCATCATCTAGGGGCACCGTAGGGACCGAAAAAAGTGGTTTCGCATGATAGTCCACCTCGACCCATGTCGACCCTTGCGCGACCCCGACCTTCAGGATTTTGCTCTACGGAAGGGGGTGCACACTTGTGCGACCCCGACCTTCAGGATTTTGCTCTACGGAAGGGGGTGCACAAAAGTGTTCGTAATCAACCTCGGATTGTACTTTTCATCATCTAGGGGCACCGTAGGGACCGAAAAAAGTGGTTTCGCATGATAGTCCACCTCGACCCATGTCGACCCTTGCGCGACCCCGACCTTCAGGATTTTGCTCTACGGAAGGGGGTGCACAAAAGTGTTCGTAATCAACCTCGGATTGTACTTTTCATCATCTAGGGGCCACCGTTGGGACCGAAAAAAGTGGTTTCGCATGATAGTCCACCTCGACCCATGTCGACCCTTGCGCGACCCCGACCTTCAGGATTTTGCTCTACGGAAGGGGGTGCACAAAAGTGTTCGTAATCAACCTCGGATTGTACTTTTCATCATCTAGGGGCACCGTAGGGACCGAAAAAAGTGGTTTCGCATGATAGTCCACCTCGACCCATGTCGACCCTTGCTCGACCCCGACCTTCAGGATTTTGCTCTACGGCAGGGGGTGCACACTTGTGCGACCCCGACCTTCAGGATTTTGCTCTACGGAAGGGGGTGCACAAAAGTGTTCGTAATCAACCTCGGATTGTACTTTTCATCATCTAGGGGCACCGTAGGGACCGAAAAAAGTGGTTTCGCATGATAGTCCACCTCGACCCATGTCGACCCTTGCGCGACCCCGACCTTCAGGATTTTGCTCTACGGAAGGGGGTCGACTTGTGCGCAACCCCGACCTTCAGGATTTTGCTCTACGGAAGGGGGTGCACAAAAGTGTTCGTAATCAACCTCGGATTGTACTTTTCATCATCTAGGGGCACCGTAGGGACCGAAAAAAGTGGTTTCGCATGATAGTCCACCTCGACCCATGTCGACCCTTACGCGACCCCGACCTTCAGGATTTTGCTCTACGGAAGGGGGTGCACACTTGTGCGCAACCCCGACCTTCAGGATTTTGCTCTACGGAAGGGGGTGCACAAAAGTGTTCGTAATCAACCTCGGATTGTACTTTTCATCATCTAGGGGCACCGTAGGGACCGAAAAAAGTGGTTTCGCATGATAGTCCACCTCGACCCATGTCGACCCTTGCGCGACCCCGACCTTCAGGATTTTGCTCTACGGAAGGGGGTGCACAAAAGTGTTCGTAATCAACCTCGGATTGTACTTTTCATCATCTAGGGGCACCGTAGGGACCGAAAAAAGTGGTTTCGCATGATAGTCCACCTCGACCCATGTCGACCCTTGCGCGACCCCGACCTTCAGGATTTTGCTCTACGGAAGGGGTCTACCCTTGCTCGACCCCGACCTTCAGGATTTTGCTCTACGGAAGGGGGTGCACAAAAGTGTTCGTAATCAACCTCGGATTGTACTTTTCATCATCTAGGGGCACCGTAGGGACCGAAAAAAGTGGTTTCGCATGATAGTCCACCTCGACCCATGTCGACCCTTGCGCGACCCCGACCTTCAGGATTTTGCTCTACGGAAGGGGGTGTACAAAAGTGTTCGTAATCAACCTCGGATTGTACTTTTCATCATCTAGGGGCACCGTAGGGACCGAAAAAAGTGGTTTCGCATGATAGTCCACCTCGACCCATGTCGACCCTTGCGCGACCCCGACCTTCAGGATTTTGCTCTACGTAAGGGGGTGCACAAAAGTGTTCGTAATCAACCTCGGATTGTACTTTTCATCATCTAGGGGCACCGTAGGGACCGAAAAAAGTGGTTTCGCATGATAGTCCACCTCGACCCATGTCGACCCTTGCGCGACCCCGACCTTCAGGATTTTGCTCTACGGAAGGGGGTGCACAAAAGTGTTCGTAATCAACCTCGGATTGTACTTTTCATCATCTAGGGGCACCGTAGGGACCGAAAAAAGTGGTTTCGCATGATAGTCCACCTCGACCCATGTCGACCCTTGCGCGACCCCGACCTTCAGGATTTTGCTCTACGGAAGGGGGTGCACAAAAGTGTTCGTAATCAACCTCGGATTGTACTTTTCATCATCTAGGGGCACCGTAGGGACCGAAAAAAGTGGTTTCGCATGATAGTCCACCTCGACCCATGTCGACCCTTGCGCGACCCCGACCTTCAGGATTTTGCTCTACGGAAGGGGGTCTACTTGTGCGCAACCCCGACCTTCAGGATTTTGCTCTACGGAAGGGGGTGCACAAAAGTGTGCGTAATCAACCTCGGATTGTACTTTTCATCATCTAGGGGCACCGTAGGGACCGAAAAAAGTGGTTTCGCATGATAGTCCACCTCGACCCATGTCGACCCTTGCGCGACCCCGACCTTCAGGATTTTGCTCTACGGAAGGGGGTGCACACTTGTGCGACCCCGACCTTCAGGATTTTGCTCTACGGAAGGGGGTGCACAAAAGTGTTCGTAATCAACCTCGGATTGTACTTTTCATCATCTAGGGGCACCGTAGGGACCGAAAAAAGTGGTTTCGCATGATAGTCCACCTCGACCCATGTCGACCCTTGCGCGACCCCGACCTTCAGGATTTTGCTCTACGGAAGGGGGTGCACAAAAGTGTTCGTAATCAACCTCGGATTGTACTTTTCATCATCTAGGGGCACCGTAGGGACCGAAAAAAGTGGTTTCGCATGATAGTCCACCTCGACCCATGTCGACCCTTGCGCGACCCCGACCTTCAGGATTTTGCTCTACGGAAGGGGGTCTACTTGTGCGCAACCCCGACCTTCAGGATTTTGCTCTACGGAAGGGGGTGCACAAAAGTGTGCGTAATCAACCTCGGATTGTACTTTTCATCATCTAGGGGCACCGTAGGGACCGAAAAAAGTGGTTTCGCATGATAGTCCACCTCGACCCATGTCGACCCTTGCGCGACCCCGACCTTCAGAATTTTGCTCTACGGAAGGGGGTCTACTTGTGCGCAACCCCGACCTTCAGGATTTTGCTCTACGGAAGGGGGTGCACAAAAGTGTTCGTAATCAACCTCGGATTGTACTTTTCATCATCTAGGGGCACCGTAGGGACCGAAAAAAGTGGTTTCGCATGATAGTCCACCTCGACCCATGTCGACCCTTGCGCGACCCCGACCTTCAGGATTTTGCTCTACGGAAGGGGGTGCACAAAAGTGTTCGTAATCAACCTCGGATTGTACTTTTCATCATCTAGGGGCACCGTAGGGACCGAAAAAAGTGGTTTCGCATGATAGTCCACCTCGACCCATGTCGACCCTTGCGCGACCCCGACCTTCAGGATTTTGCTCTACGGAAGGGGGTGCACAAAAGTGTTCGTAATCAACCTCGGATTGTACTTTTCATCATCTAGGGGCACCGTAGGGACCGAAAAAAGTGGTTTCGCATGATAGTCCACCTCGACCCATGTCGACCCTTGCGCGACCCCGACCTTCAGGATTTTGCTCTACGGAAGGGGGTCGACTTGTGCGCAACCCCGACCTTCAGGATTTTGCTCTACGGAAGGGGGTGCACAAAAGTGTTCGTAATCAACCTCGGATTGTACTTTTCATCATCTAGGGGCACCGTAGGGACCGAAAAAAGTGGTTTCGCATGATAGTCCACCTCGACCCATGTCGACACTTGCGCGACCCCGACCTTCAAGATTTTGCTCTACGGAAGGGGGTGCACACTTGTGCGACCCCGACCTTCAGGATTTTGCTCTACGGAAGGGGGTGCACAAAAGTGTTCGTAATCAACCTCGGATTGTACTTTTCATCATCTAGGGGCACCGTAGGGACCGAAAAAAGTGGTTTCGCATGATAGTCCACCTCGACCCATGTCGACCCTTGCGCGACCCCGACCTTCAGGATTTTGCTCTACGGAAGGGGGTCGACTTGTGCGCAACCCCGACCTTCAGGATTTTGCTCTACGGAAGGGGGTGCACAAAAGTGTTCGTAATCAACCTCGGATTGTACTTTTCATCATCTAGGGGCACCGTAGGGACCGAAAAAAGTGGTTTCGCATGATAGTCCACCTCGACCCATGTCGACCCTTGCGCGACCCCGACCTTCAGGATTTTGCTCTACGGAAGGGGGTGCACAAAAGTGTTCGTAATCAACCTCGGATTGTACTTTTCATCATCTAGGGGCACCGTAGGGACCGAAAAAAGTGGTTTCGCATGATAGTCCACCTCGACCCATGTCGACCCTTGCGCGACCCCGACCTTCAGGATTTTGCTCTACGGAAGGGGGTCGACTTGTGCGCAACCCCGACCTTCAGGATTTTGCTCTACGGAAGGGGGTGCACAAAAGTGTTCGTAGTCAACCTCGGATTGTACTTTTCATCATCTAGGGGCACCGTAGGGACCGAAAAAAGTGGTTTCGCATGATAGTCCACCTCGACCCATGTCGACCCTTGCGCGACCCCGACCTTCAGGATTTTGCTCTACGGAAGGGGGTCTACTTGTGCGCAACCCCGACCTTCAGGATTTTGCACTACGGAAGGGGGTGCACAAAAGTGTTCGTAATCAACCTCGGATTGTACTTTTCATCATCTAGGGGCACCGTAGGGACCGAAAAAAGTGGTTTCGCATGATAGTCCACCTCGACCCATGTCGACCCTTGCGCGACCCCGACCTTCAGGATTTTGCTCTACGGAAGGGGTCTACCCTTGCGCGACCCCGACCTTCAGGATTTTGCTCTACGGAAGGGGGTGCACAAAAGTGTTCGTAATCAACCTCGGATTGTACTTTTCATCATCTAGGGGCACCGTAGGGACCGAAAAAAGTGGTTTCGCATGATAGTCCACCTCGACCCATGTCGACCCTTGCGCGACCCCGACCTTCAGGATTTTGCTCTACGGAAGGGGGTCTACTTGTGCGCAACCCCGACCTTCAGGATTTTGCTCTACGGAAGGGGGTGCACAAAAGTGTTCGTAATCAACCTCGGATTGTACTTTTCATCATCTAGGGGCACCGTAGGGACCGAAAAAAGTGGTTTCGCATGATAGTCCACCTCGACCCATGTCGACCCTTGCGCGACCCCGACCTTCAGGATTTTGCTCTACGGAAGGGGGTCTACTTGTGCGCAACCCCGACCTTCAGGATTTTGCTCTACGGAAGGGGGTCTACTTGTGCGCAACCCCGACCTTCAGGATTTTGCTCTACGGAAGGGGGTGCACAAAAGTGTTCGTAATCAACCTCGGATTGTACTTTTCATCATCTAGGGGCACCGTAGGGACCGAAAAAAGTGGTTTCGCATGATAGTCCACCTCGACCCATGTCGACCCTTGCGCGACCCCGACCTTCAGGATTTTGCTCTACGGAAGGGGTCTACCCTTGCGCGACCCCGACCTTCAGGATTTTGCTCTACGGAAGGGGGTGCACAAAAGTGTTCGTAATCAACCTCGGATTGTACTTTTCATCATCTAGGGGCACCGTAGGGACCGAAAAAAGTGGTTTCGCATGATAGTCCACCTCGACCCATGTCGACCCTTGCGCGACCCCGACCTTCAGGATTTTGCTCTACGGAAGGGGGTGCACACTTGTGCGACCCCGACCTTCAGGATTTTGCTCTACGGAAGGGGGTGCACAAAAGTGTTCGTAATCAACCTCGGATTGTACTTTTCATCATCTAGGGGCACCGTAGGGACCGAAAAAAGTGGTTTCGCATGATAGTCCACCTCGACCCATGTCGACCCTTGCGCGACCCCGACCTTCAGGATTTTGCTCTACGGAAGGGGGTGCACAAAAGTGTTCGTAATCAACCTCGGATTGTACTTTTCATCATCTAGGGGCACCGTAGGGACCGAAAAAAGTGGTTTCGCATGATAGTCCACCTCGACCCATGTCGACCCTTGCGCGACCCCGACCTTCAGGATTTTGCTCTACGGAAGGGGTCTACCCTTGCGCGACCCCGACCTTCAGGATTTTGCTCTACGGAAGGGGGTGCACAAAAGTGTTCGTAATCAACCTCGGATTGTACTTTTCATCATCTAGGGGCACCGTAGGGACCGAAAAAAGTGGTTTCGCATGATAGTCCACCTCGACCCATGTCGACCCTTGCGCGACCCCGACCTTCAGGATTTTGCTCTACGGAAGGGGGTCTACTTGTGCGCAACCCCGACCTTCAGGATTTTGCTCTACGGAAGGGGGTGCACAAAAGTGTTCGTAATCAACCTCGGATTGTACTTTTCATCATCTAGGGGCACCGTAGGGACCGAAAAAAGTGGTTTCGCATGATAGTCCACCTCGACCCATGTCGACCCTTGCGCGACCCCGACCTTCAGGATTTTGCTCTACGGAAGGGGGTCTACTTGTGCGCAACCCCGACCTTCAGGATTTTGCTCTACGGAAGGGGGTCTACTTGTGCGCAACCCCGACCTTCAGGATTTTGCTCTACGGAAGGGGGTGCACAAAAGTGTTCGTAATCAACCTCGGATTGTACTTTTCATCATCTAGGGGCACCGTAGGGACCGAAAAAAGTGGTTTCGCATGATAGTCCACCTCGACCCATGTCGACCCTTGCGCGACCCCGACCTTCAGGATTTTGCTCTACGGAAGGGGGTGCACAAAAGTGTTCGTAATCAACCTCGGATTGTACTTTTCATCATCTAGGGGCACCGTAGGGACCGAAAAAAGTGGTTTCGCATGATAGTCCACCTCGACCCATGTCGACCCTTGCGCGACCCCGACCTTCAGGATTTTGCTCTACGGAAGGGGGTCTACTTGTGCGCAACCCCGACCTTCAGGATTTTGCTCTACGGAAGGGGGTGCACAAAAGTGTTCGTAATCAACCTCGGATTGTACTTTTCATCATCTAGGGGCACCGTAGGGACCGAAAAAAGTGGTTTCGCATGATAGTCCACCTCGACCCATGTCGACCCTTGCGCGACCCCGACCTTCAGGATTTTGCTCTACGGAAGGGGGTCTACTTGTGCGCAACCCCGACCTTCAGGATTTTGCTCTACGGAAGGGGGTGCACAAAAGTGTTCGTAATCAACCTCGGATTGTACTTTTCATCATCTAGGGGCACCGTAGGGACCGAAAAAAGTGGTTTCGCATGATAGTCCACCTCGACCCATGTCGACCCTTGCGCGACCCCGACCTTCAGGATTTTGCTCTACGGAAGGGGGTGCACAAAAGTGTTCGTAATCAACCTCGGATTGTACTTTTCATCATCTAGGGGCACCGTAGGGACCGAAAAAAGTGGTTTCGCATGATAGTCCACCTCGACCCATGTCGACCCTTGCGCGACCCCGACCTTCAGGATTTTGCTCTACGGAAGGGGGTGCACAAAAGTGTTCGTAATCAACCTCGGATTGTACTTTTCATCATCTAGGGGCACCGTAGGGACCGAAAAAAGTGGTTTCGCATGATAGTCCACCTCGACCCATGTCGACCCTTGCGCGACCCCGACCTTCAGGATTTTGCTCTACGGAAGGGGGTGCACACTAGTGCGACCCCGACCTTCAGGATTTTGCTCTACGGAAGGGGGTGCACAAAAGTGTTCGTAATCAACCTCGGATTGTACTTTTCATCATCTAGGGGCACCGTAGGGACCGAAAAAAGTGGTTTCGCATGATAGTCCACCTCGACCCATGTCGACCCTTGCGCGACCCCGACCTTCAGGATTTTGCTCTACGGAAGGGGTCTACCCTTGCGCGACCCCGACCTTCAGGATTTTGCTCTACGGAAGGGGGTCGACTTGTGCGCAACCCCGACCTTCAGGATTTTGCTCTACGGAAGGGGGTGCACAAAAGTGTTCGTAATCAACCTCGGATTGTACTTTTCATCATCTAGGGGCACCGTAGGGACCGAAAAAAGTGGTTTCGCATGATAGTCCACCTCGACCCATGTCGACCCTTGCGCGACCCCGACCTTCAGGATTTTGCTCTACGGAAGGGGGTCTACTTGTGCGCAACCCCGACCTTCAGGATTTTGCTCTACGGAAGGGGGTGCACAAAAGTGTTCGTAATCAACCTCGGATTGTACTTTTCATCATCTAGGGGCACCGTAGGGACCGAAAAAAGTGGTTTCGCATGATAGTCCACCTCGACCCATGTCGACCCTTGCGCGACCCCGACCTTCAGGATTTTGCTCTACGGAAGGGGGTCTACTTGTGCGCAACCCCGACCTTCAGGATTTTGCTCTACGGAAGGGGGTCTACTTGTGCGCAACCCCGACCTTCAGGATTTTGCTCTACGGAAGGGGGTGCACAAAAGTGTTCGTAATCAACCTCGGATTGTACTTTTCATCATCTAGGGGCACCGTAGGGACCGAAAAAAGTGGTTTCGCATGATAGTCCACCTCGACCCATGTCGACCCTTGCGCGACCCCGACC
>NW_026525516.1:513367-520867 GCF_943737925.1 Anopheles nili | reverse complement strand
CTCCTAGCTGCTTGCGCCCTTCTCTCCTTGGACGCAGGCACCCGGCTCCACACGTGCACCTCGTGCGGAGCTCTCGGAAGCGCGCCAGCTGACACTCTGGCGGGTCCCTTGTTTGTTCCCGACTCATCTTAGCTTCGCCTCCTCATGAACCGGCGGAACCTTTAACCGTTCCGGGTCCTATGCACTCTCCGTGTTTGGTTCATCGCTCATCTCTACATTACGCCGAGCTCAACTAGTATTGTTCGTTTCACCGTTTGATGCGAGATCGGGGTATACCCGGTACCGCGGTACTTCCCACCCAGGTTGAATGGCCGTACAACACTCAAGAAGTAACAACGTGCCGGTGCTAAGCACCGTCTCCTCAAGATCTACGAGTTCTGACACCTCTTGGCTACTTGACCCCTTTCCCGGTGGGTGCAAGTCACTCTACTCCGAGCCCTGGAACACCTTCCCAGGGTGTTTTCCATGTACCACTAACCCTTGGTTGGACACCTCTTGGCTACTTGACCCCATTCCCGGTGGGTGCAAGTCACCGTGCGGAACCTTTCGGCCGCTCTCCCTAGGACTGTGTTGCAGGCAAGCACGGTGGTTCCGCGACCTAGAGACAGCGGCATCCCTTGTTACTGCTAATCCGAGCCCTGGGAAACCTCTCCAGGGTGTTTTCCAAGTACCACTAGCCTCTGGTTGACCATCGGTGGAGGTAGGTGATTTAACCCAAAACCACCCTAGGTCACCGTTCCGACCACCCAGCTACCCTTAAAACGCCTCCGGACACCAGGACACACCTTCCCGGTACCAGAACCAGTCGTAGTTGCCGTCACCCAAATTTCATACAACCGTCACCCACGGGCCGAAACACCTTGCCCCTACATGGGTCTAGTATTAGGTCCTAGGGTCTCTTTTCGACAACTCCCGACCTCCCTGATATCGAATCGTCAGTTTACATGAGGAGGCTAAACTTTCTATGACGACTCAGTACAACCATACCTCCCTATAATAGTGAAATGTCAAATTCTAGGGCTTTTTGGCCATGGAAAATTCTGAAGCTCGGCACGAGCAAACATGACCCATGCTTGTATCTCCGAAACTATGAGTCTGACAGTTTTGCACCCTTCTGCGGAAAGTTGTGTCTCGAAAAGCCTAAAAAGTCAGTAGAACATCACGAAACGATCCGACCACTCCTTCGACCTGTTTTGGGGTTTTGCAGTTTTCCATGGGGTATTTTGTATGGGGAAAACCGACCCATGCCCGTATCTCCGTACCTAAGCGTCTGACGGTCTTGGACCCCTTTAGGTAAAAGTTGCATTCCGTCGAGCTGAACATTTCACTAGAACATCGCGAAACGATCCGACGCCTCCTTCTGGGAGTTTTTGGGGTCGGAAGGTTTTCTGGGACTTAGTCTCTGGAGCAACATTTCTGAAGCTCGGCACGAGCAACCACGCACGTGTCTTATATCTCCGTAAGTAAGGGTCTGACGGTCTTGGACACCTTTAGCAAAAAGTTGCGCCCTATCGAATGGAACATTTCACTAGAACACCACGAAACGATCCGACCACTCCTTCGACCTGTTTTGGGGTTTTGCAGTTTTCCATGGGGTATTTTGTATGGGGAAAACCGACCCATGCCCGTACCTCCGTACCTAAGCGTCTGACGGTCTTAAACCCCCTTAGGTAAAAGTTGCATTCCGTCGAGCTGAACATTTCACTAGAACATCGCGAAACGATCCGACGCCTCCTTCTGGGAGTTTTTGGGGCCCGAAGGTTTTCTGGGACTTAGTCTCTGGAGCAACATTTCTGAAGCTCGGCACGAGCAACCACGCACGTGTCTTATATCTCCGTAAGTAAGGGTCTGACGGTCTTGGACACCTTTAGCAAAAAGTTGCGCCCTATCGAATGGAACATTTCACTAGAACACCACGAAACGATCCGACCACTCCTTCGACCTGTTTTGGGGTTTTGCAGTTTTCCATGGGGTATTTTGTATGGGGAAAACCGACCCATGCCCGTATCTCCGTACCTAAGCGTCTGACGGTCTTGGACCCCTTAAGGTAAAAGTTGCATTTCGTCGAGCTGAACATTTCGCTAGAACATCGCGAAACGATCCGACGCCTCCTTCTGGGAGTTTTTGGGGTCGGAAGGTTTTCTGGGACTTAGTCTCTGGAGCAACATTTCTGAAGCTCGGCACGAGCAACCACGCACGTGTCTTATATCTCCGTAAGTAAGGGTCTGACGGTCTTGGACACCTTTAGCAAAAAGTTGCGCCCTATCGAATGGAACATTTCACTAGAACACCACGAAACGATCCGACCACTCCTTCGACCTGTTTTGGGGTTTTGCAGTTTTCCATGGGGTATTTTGTATGGGGAAAACCGACCCATGCCCGTATCTCCGTACCTAAGCGTCTGACGGTCTTGGACCCCTTTAGGTAAAAGTTGCATTCCGTCGAGCTGAACATTTCACTAGAACATCGCGAAACGATCCGACGCCTCCTTCTGGGAGTTTTTGGGGTCGGAAGGTTTTCTGGGACTTAGTCTCTGGAGCAACATTTCTGAAGCTCGGCACGAGCAACCACGCACGTGTCTTATATCTCCGTAAGTAAGGGTCTGACGGTCTTGGACACCTTTAGCAAAAAGTTGCGCCCTATCGAATGGAACATTTCACTAGAACACCACGAAACGATCCGACCACTCCTTCGACCTGTTTTGGGGTTTTGCAGTTTTCCATGGGGTATTTTGTATGGGGAAAACCGACCCATGCCCGTATCTCCGTACCTAAGCGTCTGACGGTCTTGGACCCCTTTAGGTAAAAGTTGCATTTCGTAGAGCTAAACATTTCACTAGAACATCGCGAAACGATCCGACGCCTCCTTCTGGGAGTTTTTGGGGCCCGAAGGTTTTCTGGGACTTAGTCTCTGGAGCAACATTTCTGAAGCTCGGCACGAGCAACCACGCACGTGTCTTATATCTCCGTAAGTAAGGGTCTGACGGTCTTGGACACCTTTAGCAAAAAGTTGCGCCCTATCGAATGGAACATTTCACTAGAACACCACGAAACGATCCGACCACTCCTTCGACCTGTTTTGGGGTTTTGCAGTTTTCCATGGGGTATTTTGTATGGGGAAAACCGACCCATGCCCGTACCTCCGTACCTAAGCGTCTGACGGTCTTAAACCCCCTTAGGTAAAAGTTGCATTCCGTCGAGCTGAACATTTCACTAGAACATCGCGAAACGATCCGACGCCTCCTTCTGGGAGTTTTTGGGGCCCGAAGGTTTTCTGGGACTTAGTCTCTGGAGCAACATTTCTGAAGCTCGGCACGAGCAACCACGCACGTGTCTTATATCTCCGTAAGTAAGGGTCTGACGGTCTTGGACACCTTTAGCAAAAAGTTGCGCCCTATCGAATGGAACATTTCACTAGAACACCACGAAACGATCCGACCACTCCTTCGACCTGTTTTGGGGTTTTGCAGTTTTCCATGGGGTATTTTGTATGGGGAAAACCGACCCATGCCCGTATCTCCGTACCTAAGCGTCTGACGGTCTTGGACCCCTTAAGGTAAAAGTTGCATTTCGTCGAGCTGAACATTTCGCTAGAACATCGCGAAACGATCCGACGCCTCCTTCTGGGAGTTTTTGGGGTCGGAAGGTTTTCTGGGACTTAGTCTCTGGAGCAACATTTCTGAAGCTCGGCACGAGCAACCACGCACGTGTCTTATATCTCCGTAAGTAAGGGTCTGACGGTCTTGGACACCTTTAGCAAAAAGTTGCGCCCTATCGAATGGAACATTTCACTAGAACACCACGAAACGATCCGACCACTCCTTCGACCTGTTTTGGGGTTTTGCAGTTTTCCATGGGGTATTTTGTATGGGGAAAACCGACCCATGCCCGTATCTCCGTACCTAAGCGTCTGACGGTCTTGGACCCCTTTAGGTAAAAGTTGCACTCCGTCGAGCTGAACATTTCACTAGAACATCGCGAAACGATCCGACGCCTCCTTCTGGGAGTTTTTGGGGTCGGAAGGTTTTCTGGGACTTAGTCTCTGGAGCAACATTTCTGAAGCTCGGCACGAGCAACCACGCACGTGTCTTATATCTCCGTAAGTAAGGGTCTGACGGTCTTGGACACCTTTAGCAAAAAGTTGCGCCCTATCGAATGGAACATTTCACTAGAACACCACGAAACGATCCGACCACTCCTTCGACCTGTTTTGGGGTTTTGCAGTTTTCCATGGGGTATTTTGTATGGGGAAAACCGACCCATGCCCGTATCTCCGTACCTAAGCGTCTGACGGTCTTGGACCCCTTGAGGTAAAAGTTGCATTTCGTCGAGCTGAACATTTCGCTAGAACATCGCGAAACGATCCGACGCCTCCTTCTGGGAGTTTTTGGGGTCGGAAGGTTTTCTGGGACTTAGTCTCTGGAGCAACATTTCTGAAGCTCGGCACGAGCAACCACGCACGTGTCTTATATCTCCGTAAGTAAGGGTCTGACGGTCTTGGACACCTTTAGCAAAAAGTTGCGCCCTATCGAATGGAACATTTCACTAGAACACCACGAAACGATCCGACCACTCCTTCGACCTGTTTTGGGGTTTTGCAGTTTTCCATGGGGTATTTTGTATGGGGAAAACCGACCCATGCCCGTATCTCCGTACCTAAGCGTCTGACGGTCTTGGACCCCTTTAGGTAAAAAATGCATTCCGTCGAGCTGAACATTTCACTAGAACATCGCGAAACGATCCGACGACTCCTTCTGGGAGTTTTTGGGGTCCGAAGGTTTTCTGGGACTTAGTCTCTGGAGCAACATTTCTGAAGCTCGGCACGAGCAACCACGCACGTGTCTTATATCTCCGTAAGTAAGGGTCTGACGGTCTTGGACACCTTTAGCAAAAAGTTGCGCCCTATCGAATGGAACATTTCACTAGAACACCACGAAACGATCCGACCACTCCTTCGACCTGTTTTGGGGTTTTGCAGTTTTCCATGGGGTATTTTGTATGGGGAAAACCGACCCATGCCCGTATCTCCGTACCTAAGCGTCTGACGGTCTTGGACCCCTTTAGGTAAAAGTTGCATTCCGTCGAGCTGATCATTTCACTAGAACATCGCGAAACGATCCGACGACTCCTTCTGGGAGTTTTTGGGGTCGGAAGGTTTTCTGGGACTTAGTCTCTGGAGCAACATTTCTGAAGCTCGGCACGGGCAACCACGCACGTGTCTTATATCTCCGTAAGTAAGGGTCTGACGGTCTTGGACACCTTTAGCAAAAAGTTGCGCCCTATCGAATGGAACATTTCACTAGAACACCACGAAACGATCCGACCACTCCTTCGACCGGTTTTTGGGTTTTGCAGTTTTCCATGGGGTATTTTGTATGGGGAAAACCGACCCATGCCCGTATCTCCGTACCTAAGCGTCTGACGGTCTTGGACCCCTTTAGGTAAAAGTTGCATTCCGTCGAGCTGAACATTTCACTAGAACATCGCGAAACGATCCGACGACTCCTTCTGGGAGTTTTTGTGGTCCGAAGGTTTTCTGGGACTTAGTCTCTGGAGCAACATTTCTGAAGCTCGGCACGGGCAACCACGCACGTGTCTTATATCTCCGTAAGTAAGGGTCTGACGGTCTTGGACACCTTAAGCAAAAAGTTGCGTATAACCATGCTCGTCAATACTCTCGAACACTGTAACTCGATCCGACCACTCCTTGGTATACTTTTGTGGGTTGCCAGTTTCGGTTGGGACTTAGTCTCTGGAGACCAAATTCTGAAGCTCGGCGTGGGTACCGGTTTTTCGTGCACGACAGAGGGCCTCGACCGCCCTGAGAACCCGACCTTCAGGATTTTGGCCATTTTTTGGGGTGCACAAAAGTGTTCGTAATCAACCTCGGATTGTACTTTTCATCATCTAGGGGCACCGTAGGGACCGAAAAAAGTGGTTTCGCATGATAGTCCACCTCGACCCATGTCGACCCTTGCGCGACCCCGACCTTCAGGATTTTGCTCTACGGAAGGGGGTGCACACTTGTGCGACCCCGACCTTCAGGATTTTGCTCTACGGAAGGGGGTGCACAAAAGTGTTCGTAATCAACCTCGGATTGTACTTTTCATCATCTAGGGGCACCGTAGGGACCGAAAAAAGTGGTTTCGCATGATAGTCCACCTCGACCCATGTCGACCCTTGCGCGACCCCGACCTTCAGGATTTTGCTCTACGGAAGGGGGTCTACTTGTGCGCAACCCCGACCTTCAGGATTTTGCTCTACGGAAGGGGGTGCACAAAAGTGTTCGTAATCAACCTCGGATTGTACTTTTCATCATCTAGGGGCACCGTAGGGACCGAAAAAAGTGGTTTCGCATGATAGTCCACCTCGACCCATGTCGACCCTTGCGCGACCCCGACCTTCAGGATTTTGCTCTACGGAAGGGGGTGCACAAAAGTGTTCGTAATCAACCTCGGATTGTACTTTTCATCATCTAGGGGCACCGTAGGGACCGAAAAAAGTGGTTTCGCATGATAGTCCACCTCGACCCATGTCGACCCTTGCGCGACCCCGACCTTCAGGATTTTGCTCTACGGAAGGGGGTGCACAAAAGTGTTCGTAATCAACCTCGGATTGTACTTTTCATCATCTAGGGGCACCGTAGGGACCGAAAAAAGTGGTTTCGCATGATAGTCCACCTCGACCCATGTCGACCCTTGCGCGACCCCGACCTTCAGGATTTTGCTCTACGGAAGGGGTTCTCTCTGTACAAGGTTTAGGGGTACATTTTCACCCAAAAACCACTATCGCTCATCCGAAACAACTCCTCGAAATGTGTCTTCTCTGTGAATTTGGCCCCGATCTGACGAGTAGTTTTCGGGATATGCCCCTCTGAAGGTACATATTGGGACTTAGCCGATTTTCACCCATTGCGGTGTCTATGGGGTGTTGGGAATCGCTCTACCGACCAGCCGGTTGGAGATATCGAGTTGCGGTCTTCGGCGCGTTTGCTCAACTCCGTAATGCCTACTTTTCGTCCATACACACAACACCTCGCAAAGTTCTCCTTCTGCCAGATATAGCGCGTGCCCCTTTGTTCGTGCACCATTTTGGCCCATTTTTCGTACATCGCTTCGAAACCATGCGTCCGACGGTTTTGCGTCCCAAGTACCGATGTTAGAACACCACCGTGGCTAACTTTCGTCCATATACGCCAACTCCGTGCAATGTCTCCATCACCCTGTTTTTGGGTGAAAACCCATTTCTGGGACTTAGCCGATTTTCACCCATTGCGGTGTCTATGGGGTGTTGGGAATCGCTCTACCGACCAGCCGGTTGGAGATATCGATTCCCGGTCTTCGGCGCGTTTGCTCAACTCTGTAATGCCTACTTTTCGTCCATACACATAACACCTCGCAGAGTTCTCCTTCTGCCAGATATAGCGCGTGCCCCTTTGCTCGTGCACCATTTTGGCCCGTTTTTCGTACATCGCTTCGAAACCATGCGTCCGACGGTTTTG
>NW_026525516.1:500867-505867 GCF_943737925.1 Anopheles nili | reverse complement strand
GCCGCTCGTTCCGTCGTTGTCTCGCTAATTCCGCCCTCCGTGCCACGGTGGACGGCGAAGGCGGCGTCATCGCTCTGCTGTAACGCACCAGCAGAGGAGAGCCGGGATTGCGGACCATCCGCATCCTTCGCCGCCTTTCGTTGTCCCGACGCTGCCGCTCGCGACGCCGATCCTGCAGAATCTGCGCCTCTCGCTGCGACACCGGGTGCACTGTCCGGAGCTCGTTCAAAACCAGTCGTCTGGCACGTTGCTGAGCGTTGCGCCGCTCACGCCGCCGTTCGACCAGTTCCTCGTGCGCTGTTCGGGAGTCATCAAGTGCCGCATTCCGCTCCGCCAGGCTGGACCGCTGCCAGGTCTCCCGCAGCTCCTCTGTGATGAGGCTGCAGGCTTCGCAGACGCTGCTCCAGTTTGACGGGCTCTGCAACATGTGACCCACCAGGGTCTCCGCTTCCAAAGGTTCTCCATCTGCCGCCATTAGATGTAGTGCTCGCACGCGTTCAAATCGAGGACACTCAAAGAGGACGTGACCGACCGTCTCCTCCACCGCCAGACACTGGGGGCAGTCAGGGGACGAAGTGAACCGCATTGCGCTGAGGTACTCCCGGAAAAATCCGTGTCCCGAGAGCACCTGCGCCAGCGCGAACGTCACTTGTCCGTGGTTCCTTTCCTGCCAGGGTGCTATCTGCGGCAACACCCTATGCGTCCAGCGGATGAAACGGCTGGCCGACCGGTGATGATGGTCCTCGCCGTCGTCGTCGCCCTCCTGGTGTTCATCGTCGTCGTCGCGCTGCTCTGCTGAAGACTCTTCGGTGTTCTGCCGTTGTTGTCGCTGGGCCTGCCCTTCCGCCACCGCGTCCCATGAGCGCTGCCAGGCGCACATCGTCGCACGCCGCTCCTCCTTGCGGATGGCATCCGTAGAAGGGGCGCGATCGATGGCATGCAGCCGCTCATAAATCCCGGCGTCCTCCTCCACCAGCAAGCCGATGGGAATGAGTCCGGCCAGGATTGTTGCCACGCTGTGGCTGACGGTTCGAAATGCACAGGCCGTCCGAATCGCAGGGATCCGCTGCGATCGCTGGAGAAGCCTGGCACACGCCTGCAGGCTGGTCGCGCTGTGCCATACTGGAGCCGCATACCGGATGACCGATGACACTACACCCGCGAGCAGTCGTCGTTGAGCTGGCTTGGGACCACCGTGGTTCTGCATCAATGCAGTTACTGCTTTCGCAACACGGAGAGCCTTTTGCGACACGGCCTCGACGTGCTGTTTCCAGCTAAGGTGATCCTCCAGCGTGACGCCGAGGTAGCGGATGGTCCTTGACGACTCGACGATTGTGCCGCAGATGTCTACCGGAATACGCGGGTGTCCCTGACGGAGGCTGCTGATCATTACCATCTCCGTTTTACCGGCGGAGAGCTTGAGGTGGTGACGCTCCATCCACTGGTTGATGATCAGTACAGCCTTTTCGGCCTCTGCAGCGGCCTCTCTGGGAGTACAACCCGGAGCCGTCAAGACGATGTCGTCCGCGTACCCGATGATGTCGACGCCCGGTGGCAGCTCCAAGCCCAACACACCATCGTACAGCACGTTCCAGAGGGTCGGGCCCAGGATCGACCCCTGCGGCACTCCTGCGGATACGTCACGAGCAACGATGCCCCTGCTGGTCTCGTACCACAGCACGCGGCCGGTGAAGTAGCTCCGAAGGAGCCTCTGCAGCGGCTGCGGCACCAGCTTCTCCTTCAGGCATTGTCCAATCGCCGTCCAACTGGCGCTGTTGAAGGCGTTGGCAACGTCCAAGGCTACCACCATGAGGCATCGTTTATCCCGACGGTTGGTTCTTCCAAAGGCCATGGCGCGTTGTCCTCGGGCCACCACCTCCTGAATGGCTTGCACTGTCGATCTCCCCCTACGGAAACCGTACTGTGCGGGGGAGAGACGGGGAGCGTTGGCCTGCTCCAAGTGCTCGTTGAGCCGATTCAGTACTATGCGCTCAAACACTTTAGCGGCAGTGTCGAGCATGCATAGGGGCCTATATGATGACGGCAGGCCCGGTGGTTTGCCCGGTTTCGCCAATAGCACCAACCGTTGGCGCTTCCACTGCGCCGGGAATTCTGCTCTGTCGATGAGGTCCTGGTATATCCGGCAGAACGTACCAGGACTCGTCCGAATGGCCACCGTCAATGCGCCATTAGGAATCCCGTCGATGCCCGGGGCCTTTCGCGGGTTCAGTGAAGCAGCGATTTCCAACAGCTCGTTCTCGGAGACGGAGCGGATGGTCGACGCCGCCGTCGGTGATGGTTCCGGCCACTCCATCGCAGGGTGTTCGGGGAACAGCTCCGCCACGATGGTGCCGAGCACTTGAGGGTCCCGCTCTGGCGGTGTTCGACTTCCCCTCAAGCGAGTCATCACGACCCTGTAGCCGGCTCCGAAGATGTTGCTCTCTGCCTCGTTGATAAGATCCTGGAAGCAGCGACGCTTGCTTGCCCGGATTTCCGCTTCGAACTGGCGCTCCACGACGCGCGCCATGTTCATTCGGCAAGCACGCTGCTCCGGATCCCTTGCCTGTTGCACTGCTTCCCTGGCTCGTTGACAGGCAGTCCTCAGCTCCGCCAGCTGAGGGTTCCACCAAAAGGCCGAGCGGTTGGCTCCCAGGCCCGGCTGCTGCCTCGGCATTGTGGCGTTACATGCCTCGCGTAGGGTCTTCATCAGCCCTTTCACATCCTTCGCCATTTCATCAAGGCGGAGATCAACCAACAGTTCAGCGAAGATGTTCGGGCTGAACCTGGTGATCATCCACCTCATGATGTTCCGTGATCGGTCTCGGTGTTCTGTTGTCGCGCTCCGTGCCTGGTGCTCGCGGTTGCTGTTGTTAGCTTCGCTGATGGTGAAGCAAACCGCTCGATGGTCACTCAGAGTGGGCCGGCTGCTGACCGCCCAATCGCCCGGACCAGCGATGGCATGGCTGGCGAAGGATACGTCGACTATGCTCTCGCTGGCAACCCCGTTCCCTACGAAGGTGGGTGTGTCGCCGCGATTGAGCACCTTCAAACCTAGCCGTTCGCAGGTCAGCAGCAGCTCCTCGCCCTTGGCGGACGAGCGAGGGCTGCCCCACTCTTCATGGCTGGCGTTGAAGTCTCCAGCGAGGACGATTCGCTGGTGACCCATTGCCACCATTTCAACGGCTTCCAGCACCTGGACAAAGCGCTCAACGTTGACTAGAGGCCGAATGTAGCAGCAGATGAAGAGCACGCCGTCAATGACGGCTGCTGCCACCCACGGCACTCCAGTCGCTAGCACTCTCTGAACTGGCGACCTACCTGTCGCTATAATTGCGACACTCCCAGACTCATCTGCGATCCAGTTCCCGTTGTTCGTGGGCACGCGATGCGGATCGGACAGGAGGACAACGTCCGCCCGATCCTCACGCGCATGCTGGATCGCAAGGTCTTGGGAGACGGCGCGTCGCTGGCAGTTCAGCTGCATTACACGTGTGAACGTGTAGTCTGAGCTCCTCGACAAGACCGATCACCGGTCTGGTGTGCCAATCCGCACACTCCACAGCACGCCGGAGCCTTGCAGCCCCTTGCGCGATGGCCCTCGTTACCGCAGCGGAAACAGCGATTCGATCTGTCGGTTCCTTTGCACTCAAAGGATCGGTGCCCGATCTCGTGGCACCGGAAGCACCTTTGAGCACTCCGCTTCAGTTCCTCTACTACCTTCACGGTGGAGAGGCAGAAGCCGACTCGGAGCTTCTTGCCGTCCAGCAACGTGGCTTCACTGCGCAGCACCCGTGCTCTGCACCTCTGCAGGCCGTTCGGGTACGCATGTAGCGAGATACTCTCAGGAGGGATGGCCACACCATACTGAGATTTGATCTCAGCGGCCACCTCCTCCGGCGTCGCCAGCGGATCCACGTTGTTCGCCGTGATGTACGCCATCTCGGCGATGATCGTTGTCACCCCGCGTGACCCAACAGCCTTCGAAACTTGTTCGCGCATTCGGGCACCATCCGCGTTTGTTTTTAAACGGAGGATCAAATGATCCCTCCGTGTCCTCTCGGTGCGGACCACTTCCGTCCGCAGCTCCGTCAATGAGGTGTTCAGCCGCGCCAAGCGGAACACCTCTTCCCAGCTAGCGTCTTCCGCTGGGATAACTCGAAGGGCTACCGGTCGGCTCTCACGAGCCTTCGTAGCCTTTTTATTTGCTGCTTTTTCGGCCGGATTTCTCCATGCCTCCTGGACAGGCTTCACCCACTGTCCAGGGGGGGTTGTTTTCTTAGGTGGGAGGGTATGGCTTCCTCCCACCACCGGCGGTATCACTGCTGCTGGTGCTGGTGTCACCGCAGCTTTCTTCTTCTTTTTTTTGCTGGCCACCTCCTGCCAGGTGCCAGCATCTTTCAGCTTTTGCTGCGCTTCCGCTTGTGGCTGCTTGTTGGCCACCACAGGTTTTGGCGCCTGTGGGGTGGCCTTTGCAGCCATTGCAGCCTTCAGCTCATTGTTGTTTTTATGCAGAGCGGCGTTCTCTTTTCGCAGCTCTTCCACCTGTACCGTCAGCGAGCGGACCGACTCGCTCAGGTTTCGGATCTGCTTGGCAAGGTCATCCGTTCCTGCTGGCGGTGTTTTATCAACCGCCACTGTCTCTACAGCCTCCTCAGGTATTACTGGCAGTCGCTCCAGTACTACCTTCGGCGACTTTGCTATTTGATGAGAAGGGGAAAGCGGGGAATTCACCTCCTCCCTCGCCTCCACCGACCCGAGCCGCCGGGATCTTCGTAACAGCTCCATGTTGTTCTTTAATGGGATTGGCCCATTATCACTCTGACAGACGAGCTGTCTAAATATTCGCGCAGTTTTTCCAGCTGTCGTAAAAGTCAAGCAGTTTTTTCTAGCACTTTATTTTATAGCAACTTTCGCCCACTTTTCGCTCTGACACATGACATGTCAAATTGTCCACACGATATTTATAGCAATTATTATTGCAGCTCTCGCCCTGACATTAG
>NW_026525516.1:490867-498367 GCF_943737925.1 Anopheles nili | reverse complement strand
TCAAGATCTACGAGTTCTGACACCTCTTGGCTACTTGACCCCTTTCCCGGTGGGTGCAAGTCACTCTACTCCGAGCCATGGGACACCTTCCCAGGGTGTTTTCCATGTACCACTAACCCTTGGTTGGACACCTCTTGGCTACTTGACCCCTTTCCCGGTGGGTGCAAGTCACTCTACTCCGAGCCCTGGAACACCTTCCCAGGGTGTTTTCCATGTACCACTAACCCTTGGTTGGACACCTCTTGGCTACTTGACCCCTTTCCCGGTGGGTGCAAGTCACCGTGCGGAACCTTTCGGCCGCTCTCCCTAGGACTGTGTTGCAGGCAAGCACAGTGGTTCCGCGACCTAGAGACAGCGGCATCCCTTGTTACTACTACTCCGAGCCCTGGGACACCTTCCCAGGGTGTTTTCCATGTACCACTAGCCTCTGGTTGACCATCGGTGGTGGTAGGTGATTTCACCCAAAACTACCCTAGGTCACCGTTCCGACCACCCAGCTACCGTTAAAACGCCTCCGGACACCAAGACACACCTTCCCGATACCAGAACCAGTCGTAGTTGCCGTCACCCAAATTTCATACAACCGTCACCCACGGGTCGAAACACCTTGCCACTACATGAGTCTAGTATTAGGTCCTAGGGTCTCTTTTCGACAACTCCCGACCTCCCTGATATCGAATCGTCAGTTTACATGAGGAGGCTAAACTTTCTATGACGACTCAGTACAACCATACCTCCCTATAATAGTGAAATGTCAAATTCTAGGGCTTTTTGGCCATGGAAAATTCTGAAGCTCGGCACGAGCAAACATGACCCATGCTTGTATCTCCGAAACTATGAGTCTGACAGTTTTGCACCCTTCTGCGGAAAGTTGTGTCTCGGTGAGCCTAAAAAGTCAGTAGAACATCGCGAAACGATCCGACCACTCCTTCGACCTGTTTTGGGGTTTTGCAGTTTTCCATGGGGTATTTTGTATGGGGAAAACCGACCCATGCCCGTATCTCCGTACCTAAGCGTCTGACGGTCTTGGACCCCTTTAGGTAAAAGTTGCATTCCGTCGAGCTGAACATTTCACTAGAACATCGCGAAACGATCCGACGACTCCTTCTGGGAGTTTTTGGGGTCAGAAGGTTTTCTGGGACTTAGTCTCTGGAGCAACATTTCTGAAGCTCGGCACGAGCAACCACGCACGTGTCTTATATCTCCGTAAGTAAGTGTCTGACGGTCTTGGACACCTTTAGCAAAAAGTTGCGCCCTATCGAATGGAACATTTCACTAGAACACCACGAAACGATCCGACCACTCCTTCGACCTGTTTTTGGGTTTTGCAGTTTTCCATGGGGTATTTTGTATGGGGAAAACCGACCCATGCCCGTATCTCCGTACCTAAGCGTCTGACGGTCTTGGACCCCTTTAGGTAAAAGTTGCATTCCGTCGAGCTGAACATTTCACTAGAACATCGCGAAACGATCCGACGCCTTCTTCTGGGAGTTTTTGGGGTCGGAAGGTTTTCTGGGACTTAGTCTCTGGAGCAACATTTCTGAAGCTCGGCACGAGCAACCACGCACGTGTCTTATATCTCCGTAAGTAAGTGTCTGACGGTCTTGGACAGCTTAAGCAAAAAGTTGCGCCCTATCGAATGGAACATTTCACTAGAACACCACGAAACGATCCGACCACTCCTTCGACCTGTTTTGGGGTTTTGCAGTTTTCCATGGGGTATTTTGTATGGGGAAAACCGACCCATGCCCGTATCTCCGTACCTAAGCGTCTGACGGTCTTGGACCCCTTTAGGTAAAAGTTGCATTCCGTCGAGCTGAACATTTCACTAGAACATCGCGAAACGATCCGACGACTCCTTCTGGGAGTTTTTGGGGTCGGAAGGTTTTCTGGGACTTAGTCTCTGGAGCAACATTTCTGAAGCTCGGCACGAGCAACCAAGCACGTGTCTTATATCTCCGTAAGTAAGTGTCTGACGGTCTTGGACACCTTTAGCAAAAAGTTGCGCCCTATCGAATGGAACATTTCACTAGAACACCACGAAACGATCCGACCACTCCTTCGACCTGTTTTGGGGTTTTGCAGTTTTCCATGGGGTATTTTGTATGGGGAAAACCGACCCATGCCCGTACCTCCGTACCTAAGCGTCTGACGGTCTTGGACCCCTTTAGGTAAAAGTTGCATTCCGTCGAGCTGAACATTTCACTAGAACATCGCGAAACGATCCGACGACTCCTTCTGGGAGTTTTTGGGGTCCGAAGGTTTTCTGGGACTTAGTCTCTGGAGCAACATTTCTGAAGCTCGGCACGAGCAACCACGCACGTGTCTTATATCTCCGTAAGTAAGGGTCTGACGGTCTTGGACACCTTTAGCAAAAAGTTGCGCCCTATCGAATGGAACATTTCACTAGAACACCACGAAACGATCCGACCACTCCTTCGACCTGTTTTGGGGTTTTGCAGTTTTCCATGGGGTATTTTGTATGGGGAAAACCGACCCATGCCCGTATCTCCGTACCTAAGCGTCTGACGGTCTTGGACCCCTTTAGGTAAAAGTTGCATTCCGTCGAGCTGAACATTTCAATAGAACATCGCGAAACGATCCGACGACTCCTTCTGGGAGTTTTTGGGGTCGGAAGGTTTTCTGGGACTTAGTCTCTGGAGCAACATTTCTGAAGCTCGGCACGGGCAACCACGCACGTGTCTTATATCTCCGTAAGTAAGGGTCTGACGGTCTTGGACACCTTTAGCAAAAAGTTGCGCCCTATCGAATGGAACATTTCACTAGAACACCACGAAACGATCCGACCACTCCTTCGACCTGTTTTTGGGTTTTGCAGTTTTCCATGGGGTATTTTGTATGGGGAAAACCGACCCATGCCCGTATCTCCGTACCTAAGCGTCTGACGGTCTTGGACCCCTTTAGGTAAAAGTTGCATTCCATCGAGCTGAACATTTCACTAGAACATCGCGAAACGATCCGACGCCTCCTTCTGGGAGTTTTTGGGGTCGGAAGGTTTTCTGGGACTTAGTCTCTGGAGCAACATTTCTGAAGCTCGGCACGGGCAACCACGCACGTGTCTTATATCTCCGTAAGTAAGGGTCTGACGGTCTTGGACACCTTTAGCAAAAAGTTGCGCCCTATCGAATGGAACATTTCACTAGAACACCACGAAACGATCCGACCACTCCTTCGACCTGTTTTTGGGTTTTGCAGTTTTCCATGGGGTATTTTGTATGGGGAAAACCGACCCATGCCCGTATCTCCGTACCTAAGCGTCTGACGGTCTTGGACCCCTTTAGGTAAAAGTTGCATTCCATCGAGCTGAACATTTCACTAGAACATCGCGAAACGATCCGACGCCTCCTTCTGGGAGTTTTTGGGGTCGGAAGGTTTTCTGGGACTTAGTCTCTGGAGCAACATTTCTGAAGCTCGGCACGAGCAACCACGCACGTGTCGTATATCTCCGTAAGTAAGTGTCTGACGATCTTGGACACCTTTAGCAAAAAGTTGCGCCCTATCGAATGGAACATTTCACTAGAACACCACGAAACGATCCGACCACTCCTTCGACCTGTTTTGGGGTTTTGCAGTTTTCCATGGGGTATTTTGTATGGGGAAAACCGACCCATGCCCGTATCTCCGTACCTAAGCGTCTGACGGTCTTGGACCCCTTTAGGTAAAAGTTGCATTCCATCGAGCTGAACATTTCACTAGAACATCGCGAAACGATCCGACGCCTCCTTCTGGGAGTTTTTGGGGTCGGAAGGTTTTCTGGGACTTAGTCTCTGGAGCAACATTTCTGAAGCTCGGCACGGGCAACCACGCACGTGTCTTATATCTCCGTAAGTAAGGGTCTGACGGTCTTGGACACCTTTAGCAAAAAGTTGCGCCCTATCGAATGGAACATTTCACTAGAACACCACGAAACGATCCGACCACTCCTTCGACCTGTTTTTGGGTTTTGCAGTTTTCCATGGGGTATTTTGTATGGGGAAAACCGACCCATGCCCGTATCTCCGTACCTAAGCGTCTGACGGTCTTGGACCCCTTTAGGTAAAAGTTGCATTCCATCGAGCTGAACATTTCACTAGAACATCGCGAAACGATCCGACGCCTCCTTCTGGGAGTTTTTGGGGTCGGAAGGTTTTCTGGGACTTAGTCTCTGGAGCAACATTTCTGAAGCTCGGCACGGGCAACCACGCACGTGTCTTATATCTCCGTAAGTAAGGGTCTGACGGTCTTGGACACCTTTAGCAAAAAGTTGCGCCCTATCGAATGGAACATTTCACTAGAACACCACGAAACGATCCGACCACTCCTTCGACCTGTTTTTGGGTTTTGCAGTTTTCCATGGGGTATTTTGTATGGGGAAAACCGACCCATGCCCGTATCTCCGTACCTAAGCGTCTGACGGTCTTGGACCCCTTTAGGTAAAAGTTGCATTCCATCGAGCTGAACATTTCACTAGAACATCGCGAAACGATCCGACGCCTCCTTCTGGGAGTTTTTGGGGTCGGAAGGTTTTCTGGGACTTAGTCTCTGGAGCAACATTTCTGAAGCTCGGCACGGGCAACCACGCACGTGTCTTATATCTCCGTAAGTAAGTGTCTGACGGTCTTGGACACCTTTAGCAAAAAGTTGCGCCCTATCGAATGGAACATTTCACTAGAACACCACGAAACGATCCGACCACTCCTTCGACCTGTTTTGGGGTTTTGCAGTTTTCCATGGGGTATTTTGTATGGGGAAAACCGACCCATGCCCGTATCTCCGTACCTAAGCGTCTGACGGTCATGGACCCCTTTAGGTAAAAGTTGCATTCCGTCGAGCTGAACATTTCACTAGAACATCGCGAAACGATCCGACGACTCCTTGTGGGAGTTTTTGGGGTCGGAAGGTTTTCTGGGACTTAGTCTCTGGAGCAACATTTCTGAAGCTCGGCACGAGCAACCACGCACGTGTCTTATATCTCCGTAAGTAAGGGTCTGACGGTCTTGGACACCTTTAGCAAAAAGTTGCGCCCTATCGAATGGAACATTTCACTAGAACACCACGAAACGATCCGACCACTCCTTCGACCTGTTTTGGGGTTTTGCAGTTTTCCATGGGGTATTTTGTATGGGGAAAACCGACCCATGCCCGTATCTCCGTACCTAAGCGTCTGACGGTCTTGGACCCCTTTAGGTAAAAGTTGCATTCCGTCGAGCTGAACATTTCACTAGAACATCGCGAAACGATCCGACGCCTCCTTCTGGGAGTTTTTGGGGTCGGAAGGTTTTCTGGGACTTAGTCTCTGGAGCAACATTTCTGAAGCTCGGCACGGGCAACCACGCACGTGTCTTATATCTCCGTAAGTAAGTGTCTGACGGTCTTGGACACCTTTAGCAAAAAGTTGCGCCCTATCGAATGGAACATTTCACTAGAACACCACGAAACGATCCGACCACTCCTTCGACCTGTTTTGGGGTTTTGCAGTTTTCCATGGGGTATTTTGTATGGGGAAAACCGACCCATGCCCGTATCTCCGTACCTAAGCGTCTGACGGTCTTGGACCCCTTTAGGTAAAAGTTGCATTTGGTCGAGCTGAACATTTCACTAGAACATCGCAAAACGATCCGAGGCCTCCTTCTGGGAGTTTTTGGGGTCGGAAGGTTTTCTGGGACTTAGTCTCTGGAGCAACATTTCTGAAGCTCGGCACGAGCAACCACGCACGTGTCTTATATCTCCGTAAGTAAGGGTCTGACGGTCTTGGACACCTTTAGCAAAAAGTTGCGTATAACCATCCTCGTCAATACTCTCGAACACTGTAACTCGATCCGACCACTCCTTGGTATACTTTTGTGGGTTGCCAGTTTCGGTTGGGACTTAGTCTCTGGAGACCAAATTCTGAAGCTCGGCGTGGGTACCGACTTTTCGTGCACGTCCGAGGGCCTCGAGCGCCCCGAGAACCCGGACCTTCAGGATTTTGGCCAGTTTTGGGGGTGCACAAAAGTGTTCGTAATCAACCTCGGATTGTACTTTTCATCATCTAGGGGCACCGTAGGGACCGAAAAAAGTGGTTTCGCATGATAGTCCACCTCGACCCATGTCGACCCTTGCGCGACCCCGACCTTCAGGATTTTGCTCTACGGAAGGGGGTGCACACTTGTGCGACCCCGACCTTCAGGATTTTGCTCTACGGAAGGGGGTGCACAAAAGTGTTCGTAATCAACCTCGGATTGTACTTTTCATCATCTAGGGGCACCGTAGGGACCGAAAAAAGTGGTTTCGCATGATAGTCCACCTCGACCCATGTCGACCCTTGCTCGACCCCGACCTTCAGGATTTTGCTCTACGGAAGGGGGTGCACAAAAGTGTTCGTAATCAACCTCGGATTGTACTTTTCATCATCTAGGGGCACCGTAGGGACCGAAAAAAGTGGTTTCGCATGATAGTCCACCTCGACCCATGTCGACCCTTGCGCGACCCCGACCTTCAGGATTTTGCTCTACGGAAGGGGTCCTCTCTGTACAAGGTTTAGGGGTACATTTTCACCCAAAAACCACTATCGCTCATCCGAAACAACTTCTCGACATGTGTCTTCTCTGTGAATTTGGCCCCGATCTGACGAGTAGTTTTCGAGATATGCCCCTCTGAAGGTACATATTGGGACTTAGCCGATTTTCACCCATTGCGGTTTCTATGGGGTGTTGAGAATCGCTCTACCGACCAGCCGGTTGGAGATATCGATTCCCGGTCTTCGGCGCGTTTGCTCAACTCCGTAATGCCTACTTTTCGTCCATACACTCAACACCTCGCAGAGTTCTCCTTCTGCCAGATATAGCGCGTGCCCCTTTGCTCGTGCACCGTTTTGGCCCGTTTTTCGCACATCGCTTCGAAACCATGCGTCCGACGGTTTTGCGTCCCAAGTACCGATGTTAGAACACCACCGTGGCTAACTTTCGTTCATATACGCCAAACTTCTCAGACACCTCCATCCGAGAGTATTTCGTGTTTTCCCATATATTGCATACTGCCAGGGGTTTTCTTCCATACAACTTTCAATGTTCTGTAAAACACCCGCGCATCGTCCGATTGGACTGAAACTGCTCCGGCGCGCTCTCTGCCGTGCTACAACTCTGCGCAAACCATCAAAACCTCGATGCCTGCGTGCGCACCTAGCCATCTGAACTCCGTACACTCTGGCTTAACAGGCCTCTTAGCCCGTTACAACATGGCTAACCCACTGGTAACCGGTAACCGTCACTCGTCCAATGTGGTCCATCACCCGTGCAAGCTGTTTCGCGTGCTTGCGCTTGCTCCGTGAGCAATCCCGCGTGCATTCGGTTGTCTTCCAACAGCGTGTTCGTCTCGCAACAATCTCCTCCGTGTGTACGCCTGGTGCTATGCAACTAGTTGAAATTTTTCGGGAAGTAAAGTTTTGGGACTTGTACTTTTTTTCAACATTAAATGCAGCTTTTCGCACACCATAGCAACTCGGGCTTTGACTTTCGGGAC
>NW_026525516.1:478367-485867 GCF_943737925.1 Anopheles nili | reverse complement strand
GGGACCGAAAAAAGTGGTTTCGCATGATAGTCCACCTCGACCCATGTCGACCCTTGCGCGACCCCGACCTTCAGGATTTTGCTCTACGGAAGGGGGTGCACAAAAGTGTTCGTAATCAACCTCGGATTGTACTTTTCATCATCTAGGGGCACCGTAGGGACCGAAAAAAGTGGTTTCGCATGATAGTCCACCTCGACCCATGTCGACCCTTGCGCGACCCCGACCTTCAGGATTTTGCTCTACGGAAGGGGGTGCACAAAAGTGTTCGTAATCAACCTCGGATTGTACTTTTCATCATCTAGGGGCACCGTAGGGACCGAAAAAAGTGGTTTCGCATGATAGTCCACCTCGACCCATGTCGACCCTTGCGCGACCCCGACCTTCAGGATTTTGCTCTACGGAAGGGGGTCGACTTGTGCGCAACCCCTACCTTCAGGATTTTGCTCTACGGAAGGGGGTGCACAAAAGTGTTCGTAATCAACCTCGGATTGTACTTTTCATCATCTAGGGGCACCGTAGGGACCGAAAAAAGTGGTTTCGCATGATAGTCCACCTCGACCCATGTCGACCCTTGCGCGACCCCGACCTTCAGGATTTTGCTCTACGGAAGGGGGTGCACAAAAGTGTTCGTAATCAACCTCGGATTGTACTTTTCATCATCTAGGGGCACCGTAGGGACCGAAAAAAGTGGTTTCGCATGATAGTCCACCTCGACCCATGTCGACCCTTGCGCGACCCCGACCTTCAGGATTTTGCTCTACGGAAGGGGGTCTACTTGTGCGCAACCCCGACCTTCAGGATTTTGCTCTACGGAAGGGGGTCTACTTGTGCGCAACCCCGACCTTCAGGATTTTGCTCTACGGAAGGGGGTGCACAAAAGTGTTCGTAATCAACCTCGGATTGTACTTTTCATCATCTAGGGGCACCGTAGGGACCGAAAAAAGTGGTTTCGCATGATAGTCCACCTCGACCCATGTCGACCCTTGCGCGACCCCGACCTTCAGGATTTTGCTCTACGGAAGGGGGTCGACTTGTGCGCAACCCCGACCTTCAGGATTTTGCTCTACGGAAGGGGGTGCACAAAAGTGTTCGTAATCAACCTCGGATTGTACTTTTCATCATCTAGGGGCACCGTAGGGACCGAAAAAAGTGGTTTCGCATGATAGTCCACCTCGACCCATGTCGACCCTTGCGCGACCCCGACCTTCAGGATTTTGCTCTACGGAAGGGGGTGCACACTTGTGCGACCCCGACCTTCAGGATTTTGCTCTACGGAAGGGGGTGCACAAAAGTGTTCGTAATCAACCTCGGATTGTACTTTTCATCATCTAGGGGCACCGTAGGGACCGAAAAAAGTGGTTTCGCATGATAGTCCACCTCGACCCATGTCGACCCTTGCGCGACCCCGACCTTCAGGATTTTGCTCTACGGAAGGGGGTGCACACTTGCGCAACCCCGACCTTCAGGATTTTGCTCTACGGAAGGGGGTGCACAAAAGTGTTCGTAATCAACCTCGGATTGTACTTTTCATCATCTAGGGGCACCGTAGGGACCGAAAAAAGTGGTTTCGCATGATAGTCCACCTCGACCCATGTCGACCCTTGCGCGACCCCGACCTTCAGGATTTTGCTCTACGGAAGGGGGTCGACTTGTGCGCAACCCCGACCTTCAGGATTTTGCTCTACGGAAGGGGGTGCACAAAAGTGTTCGTAATCAACCTCGGATTGTACTTTTCATCATCTAGGGGCACCGTAGGGACCGAAAAAAGTGGTTTCGCATGATAGTCCACCTCGACCCATGTCGACCCTTGCGCGACCCCGACCTTCAGGATTTTGCTCTACGGAAGGGGGTCTACTTGTGCGCAACCCCGACCTTCAGGATTTTGCTCTACGGAAGGGGGTGCACAAAAGTGTTCATAATCAACCTCGGATTGTACTTTTCATCATCTAGGGGCACCGTAGGGACCGAAAAAAGTGGTTTCGCATGATAGTCCACCTCGACCCATGTCGACCCTTGCGCGACCCCGACCTTCAGGATTTTGCTCTACGGAAGGGGGTCTACTTGTGCGCAACCCCGACCTTCAGGATTTTGCTCTACGGAAGGGGGTGCACAAAAGTGTTCGTAATCAACCTCGGATTGTACTTTTCATCATCTAGGGGCACCGTAGGGACCGAAAAAAGTGGTTTCGCATGATAGTCCACCTCGACCCATGTCGACCCTTGCGCGACCCCGACCTTCAGGATTTTGCTCTACGGAAGGGGGTCTACTTGTGCGCAACCCCGACCTTCAGGATTTTGCTCTACGGAAGGGGGTGCACAAAAGTGTTCGTAATCAACCTCGGATTGTACTTTTCATCATCTAGGGGCACCGTAGGGACCGAAAAAAGTGGTTTCGCATGATAGTCCACCTCGACCCATGTCGACCCTTGCGCGACCCCGACCTTCAGGATTTTGCTCTACGGAAGGGGGTGCACAAAAGTGTTCGTAATCAACCTCGGATTGTACTTTTCATCATCTAGGGGCACCGTAGGGACCGAAAAAAGTGGTTTCGCATGATAGTCCACCTCGACCCATGTCGACCCTTACGCGACCCCGACCTTCAGGATTTTGCTCTACGGAAGGGGGTGCACACTTGCGCAACCCCGACCTTCAGGATTTTGCTCTACGGAAGGGGGTGCACAAAAGTGTTCGTAATCAACCTCGGATTGTACTTTTCATCATCTAGGGGCACCGTAGGGACCGAAAAAAGTGGTTTCGCATGATAGTCCACCTCGACCCATGTCGACCCTTGCGCGACCCCGACCTTCAGGATTTTGCTCTACGGAAGGGGGTGCACACTTGCGCGACCCCGACCTGCAGGATTTTGCTCTACGGAAGGGGGTGCACAAAAGTGTTCGTAATCAACCTCGGATTGTACTTTTCATCATCTAGGGGCACCGTAGGGACCGAAAAAAGTGGTTTCGCATGATAGTCCACCTCGACCCATGTCGACCCTTGCGCGACCCCGACCTTCAGGATTTTGCTCTACGGAAGGGGGTCTACTTGTGCGCGACCCCGACCTTCAGGATTTTGCTCTACGGAAGGGGGTGCACAAAAGTGTTCGTAATCAACCTCGGATTGTACTTTTCATCATCTAGGGGCACCGTAGGGACCGAAAAAAGTGGTTTCGCATGATAGTCCACCTCGACCCATGTCGACCCTTGCGCGACCCCGACCTTCAGGATTTTGCTCTACGGAAGGGGGTGCACAAAAGTGTTCGTAATCAACCTCGGATTGTACTTTTCATCATCTAGGGGCACCGTAGGGACCGAAAAAAGTGGTTTCGCATGATAGTCCACCTCGACCCATGTCGACCCTTGCGCGACCCCGACCTTCAGGATTTTGCTCTACGGAAGGGGGTGCACAAAAGTGTTCGTAATCAACCTCGGATTGTACTTTTCATCATCTAGGGGCACCGTAGGGACCGAAAAAAGTGGTTTCGCATGATAGTCCACCTCGACCCATGTCGACCCTTGCGCGACCCCGACCTTCAGGATTTTGTTCTACGGAAGGGGGTGCACACTTGTGCGACCCCGACCTTCAGGATTTTGCTCTACGGAAGGGGGTGCACAAAAGTGTTCGTAATCAACCTCGGATTGTACTTTTCATCATCTAGGGGCACCGTAGGGACCGAAAAAAGTGGTTTCGCATGATAGTCCACCTCGACCCATGTCGACCCTTGCGCGACCCCGACCTTCAGGATTTTGCTCTACGGAAGGGGGTCTACTTGTGCGCAACCCCGACCTTCAGGATTTTGCTCTACGGAAGGGGGTGCACAAAAGTGTTCGTAATCAACCTCGGATTGTACTTTTCATCATCTAGGGGCACCGTAGGGACCGAAAAAAGTGGTTTCGCATGATAGTCCACCTCGACCCATGTCGACCCTTGCGCGACCCCGACCTTCAGGATTTTGCTCTACGGAAGGGGGTCTACTTGTGCGCAACCCCGACCTTCAGGATTTTGCTCTACGGAAGGGGGTGCACAAAAGTGTTCGTAATCAACCTCGGATTGTACTTTTCATCATCTAGGGGCACCGTAGGGACCGAAAAAAGTGGTTTCGCATGATAGTCCACCTCGACCCATGTCGACCCTTGCGCGACCCCGACCTTCAGGATTTTGCTCTACGGAAGGGGGTCTACTTGTGCGCAACCCCGACCTTCAGGATTTTGCTCTACGGAAGGGGGTGCACAAAAGTGTTCGTAATCAACCTCGGATTGTACTTTTCATCATCTAGGGGCACCGTAGGGACCGAAAAAAGTGGTTCCGCATGATAGTCCACCTCGACCCATGTCGACCCTTGCGCGACCCCAACCTTCAGGATTTTGCTCTACGGAAGGGGGTCTACTTGTGCGCAACCCCGACCTTCAGGATTTTGCTCTACGGAAGGGGGTGCACAAAAGTGTTCGTAATCAACCTCGGATTGTACTTTTCATCATCTAGGGGCACCGTAGGGACCGAAAAAAGTGGTTTCGCATGATAGTCCACCTCGACCCATGTCGACCCTTGCGCGACCCCGACCTTCAGGATTTTGCTCTACGGAAGGGGTCCTCTCTGTACAAGGTTTAGGGGTACATTTTCACCCAAAAACCACTATCGCTCATCCGAAACAACTCCTCGACATGTGTCTTCTCTGTGAATTTGGCCCCGATCTGACGAGTAGTTTTCGAGATATGCCCCTCTGAAGGTACATATTGGGACTTAGCCGATTATCACCCATTGCGGTGTCTATGGGGTGTTGGGAATCGCTCTACCGACCAGCCGGTTGGAGATATCGAGTTGCGGTCTTGGGCGCGTTTGCTCAACTCCGTAATGCCTACTTTTCGTCCATACACACAACACCTCGCAGAGTTCTCCTTCTGCCAGATATAGCGCGTGCCCCTTTGTTCGTGCACCATTTTGGCCCGTTTTTCGCACATTGCCTCGAAACCATGCGTCCGACGGTTTTGCGTCCCAAGTACCGATGTTAGAACACCACCGTGACTAACTTTCGTCCATATACGCCAACTCCGTGCAATGTCTCCGTCACCCTGTTTTTGGGTGAAAACCCATTTCTGGGACTTAGCCGATTTTCACCCATTGCGGTGTCTATGGGTTGTTGGGAATCGCTCTACCGACCAGCCGGTTGGAGATATCGATTCCCGGTCTTCGGCGCGTTTGCTCAACTCCGTAATGCCTACTTTTCGTCCATACACACAACACCTCGCAGAGTTCTCCTTCTGCCAGATATAGCGCGTGCCCCTTTGTTCGTGCACCGTTTTGGCCCGTTTTTCGCACATTGCCTCGAAACCATGCGTCCGACGCTTTTGCGTCCCAAGTAGTGATGTTAGAACACCACCGTGGCTAACTTTCGTCCATATACGCCAACTCCGTGCAATGTCTCCATCACCCTGATTTTGGGTGAAAACCCATTTCAGGGACTTAGCCGATTTTCACCCATTGCGGTGTCTATGGGGTGTTGGGAATCGCACTAACGACCAGCCGGTTGGAGATATCGAGTTGCGGTCTTCGGCGCGTTTGCTCAACTCCGTAATGCCTACTTTTCGTCCATACACACAACACCTCGCAGAGTTCTCCTTCTGCCAGATATAGCGCGTGCCCCTTTGTTCGTGCACCATTTTGCCCGTTTTTCGCACATTGCCTCGAAACCATGCGTTCGACGGTTTTGCGTCCCAAGCACCGATGTTAGAACACCACCGTGGCTAACTTTCGTCCATATACGCCAACTCCGTGCAATGTCTCCATCACCCTGTTTTTGGGTGAAAACCCATTTCTGGGACTTGGCCGATTTTCACCCATTGCGGTGTCTATGGGGTGTTGGGAATCGCTCTACCGACCAGCCGGTTGGAGATATCGAGTTGCGGTCTTCGGCGCGTTTGCTCAACTCCGTAATGCCTACTTTTCGTCCGTACACACAACACCTCGCAGAGTTCTCCTTCTGCCAGATATAGCGCGTGCCCCTTTGTTCGTGCACCATTTTGGCCCGTTTTTCGTACATCGCTTCGAAACCATGCGTCCGACGGTTTTGCGTCCCAAGTACCGATGTTAGAACACCACCGTGGCTAACTTTCGTCCATATACGCCAACTCCGTACAATGTCTCCATCACCCTGTTTTTGGGTGAAAACCCATTTCTGGGACTTAGCCGATTTTCACCCATTGCGGTGCCTATGGGGTGTTGGGAATCGCTCTACCGACCAGCCGGTTGGAGATATCGAGTTGCGGTCTTCGGCGCGTTTGCTCAACTTTGTAATGCCTACTTTTCGTCCATACACACAACACCTCGCAGAGTTCTCCTTCTGCCACATATAGCGCGTGCCCCTTTGTTCGTGCACCATTTTGGCCCGTTTTTCGTACATCGCTTCGAAACCATGCGTCCGACGGTTTTGCGTCCCAAGTACCGATGTTAGAACACCACCGTGGCTAACTTTCGTCCATATACGCCAACTCCGTGCAATGTCTCCATCACCCTGTTTTTGGGTGAAAACCCATTTCTGGGACTTAGCCGATTTTCACCCATTGCGGTGTCTATGGGGTGTTGGGAATCGCTCTACCGACCAGCCGGTTGGAGATATCGAGTTGCGGTCTTCGGCGCGTTTGCTCAACTCCGTAATGCCTACTTTTCGTCCATACACACAACACCTCGCAGAGTTCTCCTTCTGCCAGATATAGCGCGTGCCCCTTTGTTCGTGCACCATTTTGGCCCGTTTTTCGCACATTGCCTCGAAAACATGCGTCCGACGGTTTTGCGTCCCAGGTACCGATGTTAGAACACTACCGTGGCTAACTTTCGTCCATATACGCCAACTCCGTGCAATGTCTCCATCACCCTGTTTTTGGGTGAAAACCCATTTCAGGGACTTAGCCGATTTTCACCCATTGCGGTGTCTATGGGGTGTTGGGAATCGCTCTACCGACCAGCCGGTTGGAGATATCGATTCCCGGTCTTCGGCGCGTTTGCTCAACTCCGTAATGCCTACTTTTCGTCCATACACACAACACCTCGCAGAGTTCTCCTTCTGCCAGATATAGCGCGTGCCCCTTTGTTCGTGCACCATTTTGGCCTGTTTTTCGTACATCGCTTCGAAACCATGCGTCCGACGGTTTTGCGTCCCAAGTACCGATGTTAGAACACCACCGTGGCTAACTTTCGTCCATATACGCCAACTCCGTGCAATGTCTCCATCACCCTGTTTTTGGGTGAAAACCCATTTCTGGGACTTAGCCGATTTTCACCCATTGCGGTGTCTATGGGGTGTTGGGAATCGCTCTACCGACCAGCCGGTTGGAGATATCGAGTTGCGGTCTTCGGCGCGTTTGCTCAACTCCGTAATGCCTACTTTTCGTCCATACACACAACACCTCGCAGAGTTCTCCTTCTGCCAGATATAGCGCGTGCCCCTTTGTTCGTGCACCATTTTGGCCCGTTTTTCGCACATTGCTTCGAAATCATGCGTCCGACGGTT
>NW_026525516.1:455867-468367 GCF_943737925.1 Anopheles nili | reverse complement strand
AACTTTCTATGACGACTCAGTACAACCATACCTCCCTATAATAGTGAAATGTCAAATTCTAGGGCTTTTTGGCCATGGAAAATTCTGAAGCTCGGCACGAGCAAACATGACCCATGCTTGTATCTCCGAAACTATGAGTCTGACAGTTTTGCACCCTTCTGCGGAAAGTTGTGTCTCGTTAAGCCTAAAAAGTCAGTAGAACACCACGAAACGATCCGACCACTCCTTCGACCTGTTTTGGGGTTTTGCAGTTTTCCATGGGGTATTTTGTATGGGGAAAACCGACCCATGCCCGTATCTCCGTACCTAAGCGTCTGACGGTCTTGGACCCCTTTAGGTAAAAGTTGCATTCCGTCGAGCTGAACATTTCACTAGAACATCGCGAAACGATCCGACGCCTCCTTCTGGGAGTTTTGGGGGTCGGAAGGTTTTCTGGGACTTAGTCTCTGGAGCAACATTTCTGAAGCTCGGCACGGGCAACCACGCACGTGTCTTATATCTCCGTAAGTAAGGGTCTGACGGTCTTGGACACCTTTAGCAAAAAGTTGCGCCCTATCGAATGGAACATTTCACTAGAACACCACGAAACGATCCGACCACTCCTTCGACCTGTTTTTGGGTTTTGCAGTTTTCCATGGGGTATTTTGTATGGGGAAAACTGACCCATGCCCGTATCTCCGTACCTAAGCGTCTGACGGTCTTGGACCCCTTGAGGTAAAAGTTGCATTTCGTCGAGCTGAACATTTCACTAGAACATCGCGAAACGATCCGACGACTCCTTCTGGGAGTTTTTGGGGTCCGAAGGTTTTCTGGGACTTAGTCTCTGGAGCAACATTTCTGAAGCTCGGCACGAGCAACCACGCACGTGTCTTATATCTCCGTAAGTAAGGGTCTGACGGTCTTGGACACCTTTAGCAAAAAGTTGCGCCCTATCGAATGAAACATTTCACTAGAACATCACGAAGCGATCCGACCACTCCTTCGACCTGTTTTGGGGTTTTGCAGTTTTCCATGGGGTATTTTGTATGGGGAAAACCGACCCATGCCCGTACCTCCGTACCTAAGCGTCTGACGGTCTTGGACCCCTATAGGTAAAAGTTGCATTCCGTCGAGCTGAACATTTCACTAGAACATCGCGAAACGATCCGACGACTCCTTCTGGGAGTTTTTGGGGTCCGAAGGTTTTCTGGGACTTAGTCTCTGGAGCAACATTTCTGAAGCTCGGCACGGGCAACCACGCACGTGTCTTATATCTCCGTAAGTAAGGGTCTGACGGTCTTGGACACCTTTAGCAAAAAGTTGCGCCCTATCGAATGGAACATTTCACTAGAACACCACGAAACGATCCGACCACTCCTTCGACCTGTTTTGGGGTTTTGCAGTTTTCCATGGGGTATTTTGTATGGGGAAAACCGACCCATGCCCGTATCTCCGTACCTAAGCGTCTGACGGTCTTGGACCCCTTTAGGTAAAAGTTGCATACCGTCGAGCTGAACATTTCACTAGAACATCGCGAAACGATCCGACGACTCCTTCTGGGAGTTTTTGGGGTCCGAAGGTTTTCTGGGACTTAGTCTCTGGAGCAACATTTCTGAAGCTCGGCACGAGCAACCACGCACGTGTCTTATATCTCCGTAAGTAAGGGTCTGACGGTCTTGGACACCTTTAGCAAAAAGTTGCGCCCTATCGAATGGAACATTTCACTAGAACACCACGAAACGATCCGACCACTCCTTCGACCTGTTTTGGGGTTTTGCAGTTTTCCATGGGGTATTTTGTATGGGGAAAACCGACCCATGCCCGTATCTCCGTACCTAAGCGTCTGACGGTCTTGGACCCCTTGAGGTAAAAGTTGCATTCCGTCGAGCTGAACATTTCACTAGAACATCGCGAAACGATCCGAGGCCTCCTTCTGGGAGTTTTTGGGGTCGGAAGGTTTTCTGGGACTTAGTCTCTGGAGCAACATTTCTGAAGCTCGGCACGAGCAACCACGCACGTGTCTTATATCTCCGTAAGTAAGGGTCTGACGGTCTTGGACACCTTTAGCAAAAAGTTGCGCCCTATTGAATGGAACATTTCACTAGAACACCACGAAACGATCCGACCACTCCTTCGACCTGTTTTGGGGTTTTGCAGTTTTCCATGGGGTATTTTGTATGGGGAAAACTGACCCATGCCCGTATCTCCGTACCTAAGCGTCTGACGGTCTTGGACCCCTTTAGGTAAAAGTTGCATTCCGTCGAGCTGAACATTTCACTAGAACATCGCGAAACGATCCGACGACTCCTTCTGGGAGTTTTTGGGGTCGGAAGGTTTTCTGGGACTTAGTCTCTGGAGCAACATTTCTGAAGCTCGGCACGAGCAACCACGCACGTGTCTTATATCTCCGTAAGTAAGGGTCTGACGGTCTTGGACACCTTCAGCAAAAAGTTGCGCCCTATTGAATGGAACATTTCACTAGAACACCACGAAACGATCCGACCACTCCTTCGACCTGTTTTGGGGTTTTGCAGTTTTCCATGGGGTATTTTGTATGGGGAAAACCGATCCATGCCCGTATCTCCGTACCTAAGCGTCTGACGGTCTTGGACCCCTTAAGGTAAAAGTTGCATTCCGTCGAGCTGAACATTTCACTAGAACATCGCGAAACGATCCGACGACTCCTTCTGGGAGTTTTTGGGGTCCGAAGGTTTTCTGGGACTTAGTCTCTGGAGCAACATTTCTGAAGCTCGGCACGGGCAACCACGCACGTGTCTTATATCTCCGTAAGTAAGGGTCTGACGGTCTTGGACACCTTTAGCAAAAAGTTGCGTATGACCATCCTCGTCAATACTCTCGAACACTGTAACTCGATCCGACCACTCCTTGGTACACTTTTGTGGGTTACCAGTTTCGGTTGGGACTTAGTCTCTGGAGACCAAATTCTGAAGCTCGGCGTGGGTACCGACTTTTCGTGCACGTCCGAGGGCTTCGACCGCCCCGAGAACCCGGACCTACAGGATTTTGGACATTTTTGGGGGTGCACAAAAGTGTTCGTAATCAACCTCGGATTGTACTTTTCATCATCTAGGGGCACCGTAGGGACCGAAAAAAGTGGTTTCGCATGATAGTCCACCTCGACCCATGTCGACCCTTGCGCGACCCCGACCTTCAGGATTTTGCTCTACGGAAGGGGGTGCACACTTGTGCGACCCGGACCTTCAGGATTTTGCTCTACGGAAGGGGGTGCACAAAAGTCTTCGTAATCAACCTCGGATTGTACTTTTCATCATCTAGGGGCACCGTAGGGACCGAAAAAAGTGGTTTCGCATGATAGTCCACCTCGACCCATGTCGACCCTTGCGCGACCCCGACCTTCAGGATTTTGCTCTACGGAAGGGGGTCTACTTGTGCGCAACTCCGACCTTCAGGATTTTGCTCTACGGAAGGGGGTGCACAAAAGTGTTCGTAATCAACCTCGGATTGTACTTTTCATCATCTAGGGGCACCGTAGGGACCGAAAAAAGTGGTTTCGCATGATAGTCCACCTCGACCCATGTCGACCCTTGCGCGACCCCGACCTTCAGGATTTTGCTCTACGGAAGGGGGTGCACACTTGTGCGACCCGGACCTTCAGGATTTTGCTCTACGGAAGGGGGTGCACAAAAGTGTTCGTAATCAACCTCGGATTGTACTTTTCATCATCTAGGGGCACCGTAGGGACCGAAAAAAGTGGTTTCGCATGATAGTCCACCTCGACCCATGTCGACCCTTGCGCGACCCCGACCTTCAGGATTTTGCTCTACGGAAGGGGGTGCACACTTGTGCGACCCGGACCTTCAGGATTTTGCTCTACGGAAGGGGGTGCACAAAAGTGTTCGTAATCAACCTCGGATTGTACTTTTCATCATCTAGGGGCACCGTAGGGACCGAAAAAAGTGGTTTCGCATGATAGTCCACCTCGACCCATGTCGACCCTTGCGCGACCCCGACCTTCAGGATTTTGCTCTACGGAAGGGGGTCTACTTGTGCGCAACTCCGACCTTCAGGATTTTGCTCTACGGAAGGGGGTGCACAAAAGTCTTCGTAATCAACCTCGGATTGTACTTTTCATCATCTAGGGGCACCGTAGGGACCGAAAAAAGTGGTTTCGCATGATAGTCCACCTCGACCCATGTCGACCCTTGCGCGACCCCGACCTTCAGGATTTTGCTCTACGGAAGGGGGTCTACTTGTGCGCAACCCCGACCTTCAGGATTTTGCTCTACGGAAGGGGGTGCACAAAAGTGTTCGTAATCAACCTCGGATTGTACTTTTCATCATCTAGGGGCACCGTAGGGACCGAAAAAAGTGGTTTCGCATGATAGTCCACCTCGACCCATGTCGACCCTTGCGCGACCCCGACCTTCAGGATTTTGTTCTACGGAAGGGGGTGCACACTTGTGCGACCCCGACCTTCAGGATTTTGCTCTACGGAAGGGGGTGCACAAAAGTGTTCGTAATCATCCTCGGATTGTACTTTTCATCATCTAGGGGCCCCGTAGGGACCGAAAAAAGTGGTTTCGCATGATAGTCCACCTCGACCCATGTCGACCCTTGCGCGACCCCGACCTTCAGGATTTTGCTCTACGGAAGGGGGTGCACACTTGTGCGACCCCGACCTTCAGGATTTTGCTCTACGGAAGGGGGTGCACAAAAGTGTTCGTAATCATCCTCGGATTGTACTTTTCATCATCTAGGGGCACCGTAGGGACCGAAAAAAGTGGTTTCGCATGAGAGTCCACCTCGACCCATGTCGACCCTTGCGCGACCCCGACCTTCAGGATTTTGCTCTACGGAAGGGGGTCTACTTGTGCGCAACTCCGACCTTCAGGATTTTGCTCTACGGAAGGGGGTGCACAAAAGTCTTCGTAATCAACCTCGGATTGTACTTTTCATCATCTAGGGGCACCGTAGGGACCGAAAAAAGTGGTTTCGCATGATAGTCCACCTCGACCCATGTCGACCCTTGCGCGACCCCGACCTTCAGGATTTTGTTCTACGGAAGGGGGTGCACACTTGTGCGACCCCGACCTTCAGGATTTTGCTCTACGGAAGGGGGTGCACAAAAGTGTTCGTAATCATCCTCGGATTGTACTTTTCATCATCTAGGGGCCCCGTAGGGACCGAAAAAAGTGGTTTCGCATGATAGTCCACCTCGACCCATGTCGACCCTTGCGCGACCCCGACCTTCAGGATTTTGCTCTACGGAAGGGGGTGCACACTTGTGCGACCCCGACCTTCAGGATTTTGCTCTACGGAAGGGGGTGCACAAAAGTGTTCGTAATCAACCTCGGATTGTACTTTTCATCATCTAGGGGCACCGTAGGGACCGAAAAAAGTGGTTTCGCATGATAGTCCACCTCGACCCATGTCGACCCTTGCGCGACCCCGACCTTCAGGATTTTGCTCTACGGAAGGAGGTGCACAAAAGTGTTCGTAATCAACCTCGGATTGTACTTTTCATCATCTAGGGGCACCGTAGGGACCGAAAAAAGTGGTTTCGCATGATAGTCCACCTCGACCCATGTCGACCCTTGCGCGACCCCGACCTTCAGGATTTTGCTCTACGGAAGGGGGTCTACTTGTGCGCAACCCCGACCTTCAGGATTTTGCTCTACGGAAGGGGGTGCACAAAAGTGTTCGTAATCAACCTCGGATTGTACTTTTCATCATCTAGGGGCACCGTAGGGACCGAAAAAAGTGGTTTCGCATGATAGTCCACCTCGACCCATGTCGACCCTTGCGCGACCCCGACCTTCAGGATTTTGCTCTACGGAAGGGGGTGCACACTTGTGCGACCCCGACCTTCAGGATTTTGCTCTACGGAAGGGGGTGCACAAAAGTGTTCGTAATCAACCTCGGATTGTACTTTTCATCATCTAGGGGCACCGTAGGGACCGAAAAAAGTGGTTTCGCATGATAGTCCACCTCGACCCATGTCGACCCTTGCGCGACCCCGACCTTCAGGATTTTGCTCTACGGAAGGGGGTCTACTTGTGCGCAACTCCGACCTTCAGGATTTTGCTCTACGGAAGGGGGTGCACAAAAGTGTTCGTAATCAACCTCGGATTGTACTTTTCATCATCTAGGGGCACCGTAGGGACCGAAAAAAGTGGTTTCGCATGATAGTCCACCTCGACCCATGTCGACCCTTGCGCGACCCCGACCTTCAGGATTTTGCTCTACGGAAGGGGGTGCACACTTGTGCGACCCGGACCTTCAGGATTTTGCTCTACGGAAGGGGGTGCACAAAAGTGTTCGTAATCAACCTCGGATTGTACTTTTCATCATCTAGGGGCACCGTAGGGACCGAAAAAAGTGGTTTCGCATGATAGTCCACCTCGACCCATGTCGACCCTTGCGCGACCCCGACCTTCAGGATTTTGCTCTACGGAAGGGGGTGCACACTTGTGCGACCCGGACCTTCAGGATTTTGCTCTACGGAAGGGGGTGCACAAAAGTGTTCGTAATCAACCTCGGATTGTACTTTTCATCATCTAGGGGCACCGTAGGGACCGAAAAAAGTGGTTTCGCATGATAGTCCACCTCGACCCATGTCGACCCTTGCGCGACCCCGACCTTCAGGATTTTGCTCTACGGAAGGGGGTCTACTTGTGCGCAACTCCGACCTTCAGGATTTTGCTCTACGGAAGGGGGTGCACAAAAGTCTTCGTAATCAACCTCGGATTGTACTTTTCATCATCTAGGGGCACCGTAGGGACCGAAAAAAGTGGTTTCGCATGATAGTCCACCTCGACCCATGTCGACCCTTGCGCGACCCCGACCTTCAGGATTTTGCTCTACGGAAGGGGGTCTACTTGTGCGCAACCCCGACCTTCAGGATTTTGCTCTACGGAAGGGGGTGCACAAAAGTGTTCGTAATCAACCTCGGATTGTACTTTTCATCATCTAGGGGCACCGTAGGGACCGAAAAAAGTGGTTTCGCATGAGAGTCCACCTCGACCCATGTCGACCCTTGCGCGACCCCGACCTTCAGGATTTTGCTCTACGGAAGGGGGTCTACTTGTGCGCAACTCCGACCTTCAGGATTTTGCTCTACGGAAGGGGGTGCACAAAAGTCTTCGTAATCAACCTCGGATTGTACTTTTCATCATCTAGGGGCACCGTAGGGACCGAAAAAAGTGGTTTCGCATGATAGTCCACCTCGACCCATGTCGACCCTTGCGCGACCCCGACCTTCAGGATTTTGTTCTACGGAAGGGGGTGCACACTTGTGCGACCCCGACCTTCAGGATTTTGCTCTACGGAAGGGGGTGCACAAAAGTGTTCGTAATCATCCTCGGATTGTACTTTTCATCATCTAGGGGCCCCGTAGGGACCGAAAAAAGTGGTTTCGCATGATAGTCCACCTCGACCCATGTCGACCCTTGCGCGACCCCGACCTTCAGGATTTTGCTCTACGGAAGGGGGTGCACACTTGTGCGACCCCGACCTTCAGGATTTTGCTCTACGGAAGGGGGTGCACAAAAGTGTTCGTAATCAACCTCGGATTGTACTTTTCATCATCTTGGGGCACCGTAGGGACCGAAAAAAGTGGTTTCGCATGATAGTCCACCTCGACCCATGTCGACCCTTGCGCGACCCCGACCTTCAGGATTTTGCTCTACGGAAGGGGGTCTACTTGTGCGCAACCCCGACCTTCAGGATTTTGCTCTACGGAAGGGGGTGCACAAAAGTGTTCGTAATCAACCTCGGATTGTACTTTTCATCATCTAGGGGCACCGTAGGGACCGAAAAAAGTGGTTTCGCATGATAGTCCACCTCGACCCATGTCGACCCTTGCGCGACCCCGACCTTCAGGATTTTGCTCTACGGAAGGGGGTCTACTTGTGCGCAACCCCGACCTTCAGGATTTTGCTCTACGGAAGGGGGTGCACAAAAGTGTTCGTAATCAACCTCGGATTGTACTTTTCATCATCTAGGGGCACCGTAGGGACCGAAAAAAGTGGTTTCGCATGATAGTCCACCTCGACCCATGTCGACCCTTGCGCGACCCCGACCTTCAGGATTTTGCTCTACGGAAGGGGGTCGACTTGTGCGCAACCCCGACCTTCAGGATTTTGCTCTACGGAAGGGGGTGCACAAAAGTGTTCGTAATCAACCTCGGATTGTACTTTTCATCATCTAGGGGCACCGTAGGGACCGAAAAAAGTGGTTTCGCATGATAGTCCACCTCGACCCATGTCGACCCTTGCGCGACCCCGACCTTCAGGATTTTGCTCTACGGAAGGGGGTCGACTTGTGCGCAACCCCGACCTTCAGGATTTTGCTCTACGGAAGGGGGTGCACAAAAGTGTTCGTAATCAACCTCGGATTGTACTTTTCATCATCTAGGGGCACCGTAGGGACCGAAAAAAGTGGTTTCGCATGATAGTCCACCTCGACCCATGTCGACCCTTGCGCGACCCCGACCTTCAGGATTTTGCTCTACGGAAGGGGGTCTACTTGTGCGCGACCCCGACCTTCAGGATTTTGCTCTACGGAAGGGGGTGCACACTTGTGCGACCCCGACCTTCAGGATTTTGCTCTACGGAAGGGGGTCTACTTGTGCGCAACCCCGACCTTCAGGATTTTGCTCTACGGAAGGGGGTGCACAAAAGTGTTCGTAATCAACCTCGGATTGTACTTTTCATCATCTAGGGGCACCGTAGGGACCGAAAAAAGTGGTTTCGCATGATAGTCCACCTCGACCCATGTCGACCCTTGCGCGACCCCGACCTTCAGGATTTTGCTCTACGGAAGGGGGTCTACTTGTGCGCAACCCCGACCTTCAGGATTTTGCTCTACGGAAGGGGGTCGACTTGTGCGCAACCCCGACCTTCAGGATTTTGCTCTACGGAAGGGGGTGCACAAAAGTGTTCGTAATCAACCTCGGATTGTACTTTTCATCATCTAGGGGCACCGTAGGGACCGAAAAAAGTGGTTTCGCATGATAGTCCACCTCGACCCATGTCGACCCTTGCGCGACCCCGACCTTCAGGATTTTGCTCTACGGAAGGGGGTCTACTTGTGCGCGACCCCGACCTTCAGGATTTTGCTCTACGGAAGGGGGTGCACACTTGTGCGACCCCGACCTTCAGGATTTTGCTCTACGGAAGGGGGTCTACTTGTGCGCAACCCCGACCTTCAGGATTTTGCTCTACGGAAGGGGGTGCACAAAAGTGTTCGTAATCAACCTCGGATTGTACTTTTCATCATCTAGGGGCACCGTAGGGACCGAAAAAAGTGGTTTCGCATGATAGTCCACCTCGACCCATGTCGACCCTTGCGCGACCCCGACCTTCAGGATTTTGCTCTACGGAAGGGGGTCTACTTGTGCGCGACCCCGACCTTCAGGATTTTGCTCTACGGAAGGGGGTGCACAAAAGTGTTCGTAATCAACCTCGGATTGTACTTTTCATCATCTAGGGGCACCGTAGGGACCGAAAAAAGTGGTTTCGCATGATAGTCCACCTCGACCCATGTCGACCCTTGCGCGACCCCGACCTTCAGGATTTTGCTCTACGGAAGGGGGTCTACTTGTGCGCAACCCCGACCGTCAGGATTTTGCTCTACGGAAGGGGGTGCACAAAAGTGTTCGTAATCAACCTCGGATTGTACTTTTCATCATCTAGGGGCACCGTAGGGACCGAAAAAAGTGGTTTCGCATGATAGTCCACCTCGACCCATGTCGACCCTTGCGCGACCCCGACCTTCAGGATTTTGCTCTACGGAAGGGGGTCTACTTGTGCGCAACCCCGACCTTCAGGATTTTGCTCTACGGAAGGGGGTGCACAAAAGTGTTCGTAATCAACCTCGGATTGTACTTTTCATCATCTAGGGGCACCGTAGGGACCGAAAAAAGTGGTTTCGCATGATAGTCCACCTCGACCCATGTCGACCCTTGCGCGACCCCGACCTTCAGGATTTTGCTCTACGGAAGGGGGTCTACTTGTGCGCAACCCCGACCTTCAGGATTTTGCTCTACGGAAGGGGGTGCACAAAAGTGTTCGTAATCAACCTCGGATTGTACTTTTCATCATCTAGGGGCACCGTAGGGACCGAAAAAAGTGGTTTCGCATGATAGTCCACCTCGACCCATGTCGACCCTTGCGCGACCCCGACCTTCAGGATTTTGCTCTACGGAAGGGGGTCTACTTGTGCGCGACCCCGACCTTCAGGATTTTGCTCTACGGAAGGGGGTGCACACTTGTGCGACCCCGACCTTCAGGATTTTGCTCTACGGAAGGGGGTCTACTTGTGCGCAACCCCGACCTTCAGGATTTTGCTCTACGGAAGGGGGTGCACAAAAGTGTTCGTAATCAACCTCGGATTGTACTTTTCATCATCTAGGGGCACCGTAGGGACCGAAAAAAGTGGTTTCGCATGATAGTCCACCTCGACCCATGTCGACCCTTGCGCGACCCCGACCTTCAGGATTTTGCTCTACGGAAGGGGGTCTACTTGTGCGCAACCCCGACCTTCAGGATTTTGCTCTACGGAAGGGGGTGCACAAAAGTGTTCGTAATCAACCTCGGATTGTACTTTTCATCATCTAGGGGCACCGTAGGGACCGAAAAAAGTGGTTTCGCATGATAGTCCACCTCGACCCATGTCGACCCTTGCGCGACCCCGACCTTCAGGATTTTGCTCTACGGAAGGGGGTCTACTTGTGCGCGACCCCGACCTTCAGGATTTTGCTCTACGGAAGGGGGTGCACAAAAGTGTTCGTAATCAACCTCGGATTGTACTTTTCATCATCTAGGGGCACCGTAGGGACCGAAAAAAGTGGTTTCGCATGATAGTCCACCTCGACCCATGTCGACCCTTGCGCGACCCCGACCTTCAGGATTTTGCTCTACGGAAGGGGGTGCACAAAAGTGTTCGTAATCAACCTCGGATTGTACTTTTCATCATCTAGGGGCACCGTAGGGACCGAAAAAAGTGGTTTCGCATGATAGTCCACCTCGACCCATGTCGACCCTTGCGCGACCCCGACCTTCAGGATTTTGCTCTACGGAAGGGGGTCTACTTGTGCGCGACCCCGACCTTCAGGATTTTGCTCTACGGAAGGGGGTGCACAAAAGTGTTCGTAATCAACCTCGGATTGTACTTTTCATCATCTAGGGGCACCGTAGGGACCGAAAAAAGTGGTTTCGCATGATAGTCCACCTCGACCCATGTCGACCCTTGCGCGACCCCGACCTTCAGGATTTTGCTCTACGGAAGGGGGTCGACTTGTGCGCAACCCCGACCTTCAGGATTTTGCTCTACGGAAGGGGGTGCACAAAAGTGTTCGTAATCAACCTCGGATTGTACTTTTCATCATCTAGGGGCACCGTAGGGACCGAAAAAAGTGGTTTCGCATGATAGTCCACCTCGACCCATGTCGACCCTTGCGCGACCCCGACCTTCAGGATTTTGCTCTACGGAAGGGGGTGCACAAAAGTGTTCGTAATCAACCTCGGATTGTACTTTTCATCATCTAGGGGCACCGTAGGGACCGAAAAAAGTGGTTTCGCATGATAGTCCACCTCGACCCATGTCGACCCTTGCGCGACCCCGACCTTCAGGATTTTGCTCTACGGAAGGGGGTCGACTTGTGCGCAACCCCGACCTTCAGGATTTTGCTCTACGGAAGGGGGTGCACAAAAGTGTTCGTAATCAACCTCGGATTGTACTTTTCATCATCTAGGGGCACCGTAGGGACCGAAAAAAGTGGTTTCGCATGATAGTCCACCTCGACCCATGTCGACCCTTGCGCGACCCCGACCTTCAGGATTTTGCTCTACGGAAGGGGGTGCACAAAAGTGTTCGTAATCAACCTCGGATTGTACTTTTCATCATCTAGGGGCACCGTAGGGACCGAAAAAAGTGGTTTCGCATGATAGTCCACCTCGACCCATGTCGACCCTTGCGCGACCCCGACCTTCAGGATTTTGCTCTACGGAAGGGGGTCGACTTGTGCGCAACCCCGACCTTCAGGATTTTGCTCTACGGAAGGGGGTGCACAAAAGTGTTCGTAATCAACCTCGGATTGTACTTTTCATCATCTAGGGGCACCGTAGGGACCGAAAAAAGTGGTTTCGCATGATAGTCCACCTCGACCCATGTCGACCCTTGCGCGACCCCGACCTTCAGGATTTTGCTCTACGGAAGGGGGTGCACATTTGTGCGACCCCGACCTTCAGGATTTTGCTCTACGGAAGGGGGTGCACAAAAGTGTTCGTAATCAACCTCGGATTGTACTTTTCATCATCTAGGGGCACCGTAGGGACCGAAAAAAGTGGTTTCGCATGATAGTCCACCTCGACCCATGTCGACCCTTGCGCGACCCCGACCTTCAGGATTTTGCTCTACGGAAGGGGTCCTCTCTGTACAAGGTTTAGGGGTACATTTTCACCCAAAAACCACTATCGCTCATCCGAAACAACTCCTCGAAATGTGTCTTCTCTGTGAATTTGGCCCCGATCTGACGA
>NW_026525516.1:438367-445867 GCF_943737925.1 Anopheles nili | reverse complement strand
TCCGACCACTCCTTCGACCTGTTTTGGGGTTTTGCAGTTTTCCATGGGGTATTTTGTATGGGGAAAACTGACCCATGCTCGTATCTCCGTACCTAAGCGTCTGACGGTCTTGGACCCCTTTAGGTAAAAGTTGCATTTCGTCGAGCTGAACATTTCACTAGAACATCGCGAAATGATCCGACGACTCCTTCTGGGAGTTTTTGGGGTCGGAAGGTTTTCTGGGACTTAGTCTCTGGAGCAACATTTCTGAAGCTCGGCACGAGCAACCACGCACGTGTCTTATATCTCCGTAAGTAAGGGTCTGACGGTCTTGGACACCTTTAGCAAAAAGTTGCGCCCTATCGAATGGAACATTTCACTAGAACACCACGAAACGATCCGACCACTCCTTCGACCTGTTTTGGGGTTTTGCAGTTTTCCATGGGGTATTTTGTATGGGGAAAACCGACCCATGCCCGTATCTCCGTACCTAAGCGTCTGACGGTCTTGGACCCCTTTAGGTAAAAGTTGCATTTCGTCGAGCTGAACATTTCACTAGAACATCGCGAAACGATCCGACGACTCCTTCTGGGAGTTTTTGGGGTCGGAAGGTTTTCTGGGACTTAGTCTCTGGAGCAACATTTCTGAAGCTCGGCACGGGCAACCACGCACGTGTCTTATATCTCCGTAAGTAAGGGTCTGACGGTCTTGGACACCTTTAGCAAAAAGTTGCGCCCTATCGAATGGAACATTTCACTAGAACACCACGAAACGATCCGGCCACTCCTTCGACCTGTTTTGGGGTTTTGCAGTTTTCCATGGGGTATTTTGTATGGGGAAAACCGACCCATGCCCGTATCTCCGTACCTAAGCGTCTGACGGTCTTGGACCCCTTTAGGTAAAAGTTGCATTCCGTCGAGCTGAACATTTCACTAGAACATCGCGAAACGATCCGACGACTCCTTCTGGGAGTTTTTGGGGTCGGAAGGTTTTCTGGGACTTAGTCTCTGGAGCAACATTTCTGAAGCTCGGCACGAGCAACCACGCACGTGTCTTATATCTCCGTAAGTAAGGGTCTGACGGTCTTGGACACCTTTAGCAAAAAGTTGCGCCCTATCGAATGGAACATTTCACTAGAACACCACGAAACGATCCGACCACTCCTTCGACCTGTTTTGGGGTTTTGCAGTTTTCCATGGGGTATTTTGTATGGGGAAAACCGACCCATGCCCGTATCTCCGTACCTAAGCGTCTGACGGTCTTGGACCCCTTTAGGTAAAAGTTGCATTTCGTCGAGCTGAACATTTCACTAGAACATCGCGAAACGATCCGACGACTCCTTCTGGGAGTTTTTGGGGTCGGAAGGTTTTCTGGGACTTAGTCTCTGGAGCAACATTTCTGAAGCTCGGCACGGGCAACCACGCACGTGTCTTATATCTCCGTAAGTAAGGGTCTGACGGTCTTGGACACCTTTAGCAAAAAGTTGCGCCCTATCGAATGGAACATTTCACTAGAACACCACGAAACGATCCGGCCACTCCTTCGACCTGTTTTGGGGTTTTGCAGTTTTCCATGGGGTATTTTGTATGGGGAAAACCGACCCATGCCCGTATCTCCGTACCTAAGCGTCTGACGGTCTTGGACCCCTTTAGGTAAAAGTTGCATTCCGTCGAGCTGAACATTTCACTAGAACATCGCGAAACGATCCGACGACTCCTTCTGGGAGTTTTTGGGGTCGGAAGGTTTTCTGGGACTTAGTCTCTGGAGCAACATTTCTGAAGCTCGGCACGAGCAACCACGCACGTGTCTTATATCTCCGTAAGTAAGGGTCTGACGGTCTTGGACACCTTTAGCAAAAAGTTGCGCCCTATCGAATGGAACATTTCACTAGAACACCACGAAACGATCCGACCACTCCTTCGACCTGTTTTGGGGTTTTGCAGTTTTCCATGGGGTATTTTGTATGGGGAAAACCGACCCATGCCCGTATCTCCGTACCTAAGCGTCTGACGGTCTTGGACCCCTTTAGGTAAAAGTTGCATTTCGTCGAGCTGAACATTTCACTAGAACATCGCGAAACGATCCGACGACTCCTTCTGGGAGTTTTTGGGGTCGGAAGGTTTTCTGGGACTTAGTCTCTGGAGCAACATTTCTGAAGCTCGGCACGGGCAACCACGCACGTGTCTTATATCTCCGTAAGTAAGGGTCTGACGGTCTTGGACACCTTTAGCAAAAAGTTGCGCCCTATCGAATGGAACATTTCACTAGAACACCACGAAACGATCCGGCCACTCCTTCGACCTGTTTTGGGGTTTTGCAGTTTTCCATGGGGTATTTTGTATGGGGAAAACCGACCCATGCCCGTATCTCCGTACCTAAGCGTCTGACGGTCTTGGACCCCTTTAGGTAAAAGTTGCATTCCGTCGAGCTGAACATTTCACTAGAACATCGCGAAACGATCCGACGACTCCTTCTGGGAGTTTTTGGGGTCGGAAGGTTTTCTGGGACTTAGTCTCTGGAGCAACATTTCTGAAGCTCGGCACGAGCAACCACGCACGTGTCTTATATCTCCGTAAGTAAGGGTCTGACGGTCTTGGACACCTTTAGCAAAAAGTTGCGCCCTATCGAATGGAACATTTCACTAGAACACCACGAAACGATCCGACCACTCCTTCGACCTGTTTTGGGGTTTTGCAGTTTTCCATGGGGTATTTTGTATGGGGAAAACCGACCCCTGCCCGTATCTCCGTACCTAAGCGTCTGACGGTCTTGGACCCCTTTAGGTAAAAGTTGCATTCCGTCGAGCTGAACATTTCACTAGAACATCGCGAAACGATCCGACGACTCCTTCTGGGAGTTTTTGGGGTCGGAAGGTTTTCTGGGACTTAGTCTCTGGAGCAACATTTCTGAAGCTCGGCACGAGCAACCACGCACGTGTCTTATATCTCCGTAAGTAAGGGTCTGACGGTCTTGGACACCTTTAGCAAAAAGTTGCGCCCTATCGAATGGAACATTTCACTAGAACACCACGAAACGATCCGACCACTCTTTCGACCTGTTTTGGGGTTTTGCAGTTTTCCATGGGGTATTTTGTATGGGGAAAACCGACCCATGCCCGTATCTCCGTACCTAAGCGTCTGACGGTCTTGGACCCCTTTAGGTAAAAGTTGCATTCCGTCGAGCTGAACATTTCGCTAGAACATCGCGAAACGATCCGACGACTCCTTCTGGGAGTTTTTGGGGTCGACTTGTGCGCAACCCCGACCTTCAGGATTTTGCTCTACGGAAGGGGGTGCACAAAAGTGTTCGTAATCAACCTCGGATTGTACTTTACATCATCTAGGGGCACCGTAGGGACCGAAAAAAGTGGTTTCGCATGATAGTCCACCTCGACCCATGTCGACCCTTGCGCGACCCCGACCTTCAGGATTTTGCTCTACGGAAGGGGGTGCACAAAAGTGTTCGTAATCAACCTCGGATTGTACTTTTCATCATCTAGGGGCACCGTAGGGACCGAAAAAAGTGGTTTCGCATGATAGTCCACCTCGACCCATGTCGACCCTTGCGCGACCCCGACCTTCAGGATTTTGCTCTACGGAAGGGGGTCTACTTGTGCGCAACCCCGACCTTCAGGATTTTGCTCTACGGAAGGGGGTGCACAAAAGTGTTCGTAATCAACCTCGGATTGTACTTTTCATCATCTAGGGGCACCGTAGGGACCGAAAAAAGTGGTTTCGCATGATAGTCCACCTCGACCCATGTCGACCCTTGCGCGACCCCGACCTTCAGGATTTTGCTCTACGGAAGGGGGTCTACTTGTGCGCAACCCCGACCTTCAGGATTTTGCTCTACGGAAGGGGGTGCACAAAAGTGTTCGTAATCAACCTCGGATTGTACTTTTCATCATCTAGGGGCACCGTAGGGACCGAAAAAAGTGGTTTCGCATGATAGTCCACCTCGACCCATGTCGACCCTTGCGCGACCCCGACCTTCAGGATTTTGCTCTACGGAAGGGGGTCTACTTGTGCGCAACCCCGACCTTCAGGATTTTGCTCTACGGAAGGGGGTGCACAAAAGTGTTCGTAATCAACCTCGGATTGTACTTTTCATCATCTAGGGGCACCGTAGGGACCGAAAAAAGTGGTTTCGCATGATAGTCCACCTCGACCCATGTCGACCCTTGCGCGACCCCGACCTTCAGGATTTTGCTCTACGGAAGGGGGTCTACTTGTGCGCAACCCCGACCTTCAGGATTTTGCTCTACGGAAGGGGGTGCACAAAAGTGTTCGTAATCAACCTCGGATTGTACTTTTCATCATCTAGGGGCACCGTAGGGACCGAAAAAAGTGGTTTCGCATGATAGTCCACCTCGACCCATGTCGACCCTTGCGCGACCCCGACCTTCAGGATTTTGCTCTACGGAAGGGGGTCTACTTGTGCGCAACCCCGACCTTCAGGATTTTGCTCTACGGAAGGGGGTGCACAAAAGTGTTCGTAATCAACCTCGGATTGTACTTTTCATCATCTAGGGGCACCGTAGGGACCGAAAAAAGTGGTTTCGCATGATAGTCCACCTCGACCCATGTCGACCCTTGCGCGACCCCGACCTTCAGGATTTTGCTCTACGGAAGGGGGTCGACTTGTGCGCAACCCCGACCTTCAGGATTTTGCTCTACGGAAGGGGGTGCACAAAAGTGTTCGTAATCAACCTCGGATTGTACTTTTCATCATCTAGGGGCACCGTAGGGACCGAAAAAAGTGGTTTCGCATGATAGTCCACCTCGACCCATGTCGACCCTTGCGCGACCCCGACCTTCAGGATTTTGCTCTACGGAAGGGGGTGCACAAAAGTGTTCGTAATCAACCTCGGATTGCACTTTTCATCATCTAGGGGCACCGTAGGGACCGAAAAAAGTGGTTTCGCATGATAGTCCACCTCGACCCATGTCGACCCTTGCGCGACCCCGACCTTCAGGATTTTGCTCTACGGAAGGGGGTGCACAAAAGTGTTCGTAATCAACCTCGGATTGTACTTTTCATCATCTAGGGGCACCGTAGGGACCGAAAAAAGTGGTTTCGCATGATAGTCCACCTCGACCCATGTCGACCCTTGCGCGACCCCGACCTTCAGGATTTTGCTCTACGGAAGGGGGTGCACAAAAGTGTTCGTAATCAACCTCGGATTGTACTTTTCATCATCTAGGGGCACCGTAGGGACCGAAAAAAGTGGTTTCGCATGATAGTCCACCTCGACCCATGTCGACCCTTGCGCGACCCCGACCTTCAGGATTTTGCTCTACGGAAGGGGGTGCACAAAAGTGTTCGTAATCAACCTCGGATTGTACTTTTCATCATCTAGGGGCACCGTAGGGACCGAAAAAAGTGGTTTCGCATGATAGTCCACCTCGACCCATGTCGACCCTTGCGCGACCCCGACCTTCAGGATTTTGCTCTACGGAAGGGGGTGCACAAAAGTGTTCGTAATCAACCTCGGATTGTACTTTTCATCATCTAGGGGCACCGTAGGGACCGAAAAAAGTGGTTTCGCATGATAGTCCACCTCGACCCATGTCGACCCTTGCGCGACCCCGACCTTCAGGATTTTGCTCTACGGAAGGGGGTCTACTTGTGCGCAACCCCGACCTTCAGGATTTTGCTCTACGGAAGGGGGTGCACAAAAGTGTTCGTAATCAACCTCGGATTGTACTTTTCATCATCTAGGGGCACCGTAGGGACCGAAAAAAGTGGTTTCGCATGATAGTCCACCTCGACCCATGTCGACCCTTGCGCGACCCCGACCTTCAGGATTTTGCTCTACGGAAGGGGGTGCACAAAAGTGTTCGTAATCAACCTCGGATTGTACTTTTCATCATCTAGGGGCACCGTAGGGACCGAAAAAAGTGGTTTCGCATGATAGTCCACCTCGACCCATGTCGACCCTTGCGCGACCCCGACCTTCAGGATTTTGCTCTACGGAAGGGGGTGCACAAAAGTGTTCGTAATCAACCTCGGATTGTACTTTTCATCATCTAGGGGCACCGTAGGGACCGAAAAAAGTGGTTTCGCATGATAGTCCACCTCGACCCATGTCGACCCTTGCGCGACCCCGACCTTCAGGATTTTGCTCTACGGAAGGGGGTCTACTTGTGCGCAACCCCGACCTTCAGGATTTTGCTCTACGGAAGGGGGTGCACAAAAGTGTTCGTAATCAACCTCGGATTGTACTTTTCATCATCTAGGGGCACCGTAGGGACCGAAAAAAGTGGTTTCGCATGATAGTCCACCTCGACCCATGTCGACCCTTGCGCGACCCCGACCTTCAGGATTTTGCTCTACGGAAGGGGGTGCACACTTGTGCGACCCCGACCTTCAGGATTTTGCTCTACGGAAGGGGGTGCACAAAAGTGTTCGTAATCAACCTCGGATTGTACTTTTCATCATCTAGGGGCACCGTAGGGACCGAAAAAAGTGGTTTCGCATGATAGTCCACCTCGACCCATGTCGACCCTTGCGCGACCCCGACCTTCAGGATTTTGCTCTACGGAAGGGGTCCTCTCTGTACAAGGTTTAGGGGTACATTTTCACCCAAAAACCACTATCGCTCAACCGAAACAACTCCTCGACATGTGTCTTCTCTGTGAATTTGGCCCCGATCTGACGAGAAGTTTTCGAGATATGCCCCTCTGAAGGTACATATTGGGACTTAGCCGATTTTCACCCATAGCGGTGTCTATGGGGTGTTGGGAATCGCTCTACCGACCAGCCGGTTGGAGATATCGTTTTGCGGTCTTCGGCGCGTTTGCTCAACTCCGTAATGCCTACTTTTCGTCCGTACACACAACACCTCGCAGAGTTCTCCTTCTGCCAGATATAGCGCGTGCTCCTTTGTTCGTGCACCATTTTGGCCCGTTTTTCGCACATCGCTTCGAAACCATGCGTCCGACGCTTTTGCGTCCCATGTACCGATGTTAGAACACCACCGTGGCTAACTTTCGTCCATATACGCCAACTCCGTGCAATGTCTCCATCACCCTGTTTTTGGGTAAAAACCCATTTCAGGGACTTAGCCGATTTTCACCCATTGCGGTGTCTATGGGGTGTTGGGAATCGCTCTACCGACCAGCCGGTTGGGGATATCGAGTTGCGGTCTTCGGCGCGTTTGCTCAACTCCGTAATGCCTACTTTTCGTCCGTACACTCAACACCTCGCAGAGTTCTCCTTCTGCCAGATATAGCGCGTGCCCCTTTGTTCGTGCACCATTTTTTCCCGTTTTTCGCACATTGCCTCGAAACCATGTGTCCGACGGTTTTGCGTCCCATGTACCGATGTTAGAACACCACCGTGGCTAACTTTCGTCCATATACGCCAAACTTCTCAGACACCTCCATCCGAGAGTATTTCGTGTTTTCCCATATATTGCATACCTCCAGGGGTTTTCTTCCATACAACTTTCAATGTTCTGTAAAACACCCGCGCATCGTCCGATTGGACTGAAACTGCTCCGGCGCGCTCTCTGCCGTG
>NW_026525516.1:425867-430867 GCF_943737925.1 Anopheles nili | reverse complement strand
CGAAGTGAACCGCATTGCGCTGAGGTACTCCCGGAAAAATCCGTGTCCCGAGAGCACCTGCGCCAGCGCGAACGTCACTTGTCCGTGGTTCCTTTCCTGCCAGGGTGCTATCTGCGGCAACACCCTATGCGTCCAGCGGATGAAACGGCTGGCCGACCGGTGATGATGGTCCTCGCCGTCGTCGTCGCCCTCCTGGTGTTCATCGTCGTCGTCGCGCTGCTCTGCTGAAGACTCTTCGGTGTTCTGCCGCTGTTGTCGCTGGGCCTGCCCTTCCGCCACCGCGTCCCATGCGCGCTGCCAGGCGCACATCGTCGCACGCCGCTCCTCCTTGCGGATGGCATCCGTAGAAGGGGCGCGATCGATGGCATGCAGCCGCTCATAAATCCTGGCGTCCTCCTCCACCAGCAAGCCGATGGGAATGAGTCCGGCCAGGATTGTTGCTACGCTGTGGCTGACGGTTCGAAATGCACAGGCCGTCCGAATCGCAGGGATCCGCTGCGATCGCTGGAGAAGCCTGGCACACGCCTGCAGGCTTGTCGCGCTGTGCCATACTGGAGCCGCATACCGGATGACCGATGACACCACACCCGCGAGCAATCGTCGTTGTGCTGGCTTGGGACCACCGTGGTTCTGCATCAGTGCAGTCACTGCTTTCGCAACACGGAGAGCCTTTTGCGACACGGCCTCGACGTGCTGTTTCCAGCTAAGGTGATCCTCCAGCGTGACGCCGAGGTAGCGGATGGTCCTCGACGACTCGACGACTGTGCCGCAGATGTCCACCGGAATACGCGGGTGTCCCTGACGAAGGCTGCTGATCATCACCATCTCAGTTTTGCCGGCGGAGAGCTTGAGTTGGTGACGCTCCATCCACTGGTTGATGACCAGGACAGCCTTTTCGGCCTCTGCAGCGGCCTCTCTGGGTGTACAGCCCGGAGCCGTCAGGACGATGTCGTCCGCGTACCCGATGATGTCGACGCCCGGCGGCAGCTCCAAGCCCAACACACCATCGTACAGCACGTTCCAGAGGGTCGGTCCCAGGATCGACCCCTGCGGCACTCCTGCGGATACGTCACGAGCAACGATGCCCCTGCTGGTCTCGTACCACAGCACGCGGCCGGTGAAGTAGCTCCGAAGGAGCCTTTGCAGCGGCTGCGGCACCAGCTTCTCCTTCAGGCATTGTCCAATCGCCGTCCAACTGGCGCTGTTGAAGGCGTTGGCAACGTCCAAGGCTACCACCATGAGGCACCGCTTATCCCGCCGGTTGGTTCGTCCAAAGGCCATGGCGCGTTGTCCTCGGGCCACCACCTCCCGAATGGCTTGCACTGTCGATCTCCCCCTACGGAAACCGTACTGTGCGGGGGAGAGACGGGGAGCGTTGGCCTGCTCCAAGTGCTCGTTGAGCCGATTCAGTACTATGCGCTCAAACACTTTAGCGGCAGTGTCGAGCATGCATAGGGGCCTATATGATGACGGCAGGCCCGGTGGTTTGCCCGGTTTCGCCAATAGCACCAACCGTTGGCGCTTCCACTGCGCCGGGAATTCTGCTCTGTCGATGAGGTCCTGGTATATCCGGCAGAACGTACCAGGACTCGTCCGAATGGCCACCGTCAATGCGCCATTAGGAATCCCGTCGATGCCCGGGGCCTTTCGCGGATTCAGTGAAGCAGCGATTTCCAACAGCTCGTCCTCGGAGACGGGGCGGATGGTCGACGCCGCCGTCGGTGATGGTTCCGGCCACTCCATCGCAGGGTGTTCGGGGAACAGCTCCGCCACGATGGTGCCGAGCACTTGAGGGTCCCGCTCTGGCGGTGTTCGACTTCCCCTCAAGCGAGTCATCACAACCCTGTAGCCGGCTCCGAAGATGTTGCTCTCTGCCTCGTTGATAAGATCCTGGAAGCAGCGACGCTTGCTTGCCCGGATTTCCGCTTCGAACTGGCGCTCCACGACGCGCGCCATGTTCATTCGGCAAGCACGCTGCTCCGGATCCCTTGCCTGTTGCACTGCTTCCCTGGCTCGTTGACAGGCAGTCCTCAGCTCCGCCAGCTGAGGGTTCCACCAAAAGGCCGAGCGGTTGGCTCCCAGGCCCGGCTGCTGCCTCGGCATTGTGGCGTTACATGCCTCGCGTAGGGTCTTCATCAGCCCTTTCACATCCTTCGCCATTTCATCAAGGCGGAGATCAACCAACAGTTCAGCGAAGATGTTCGGGCTGAACCTGGTGATCATCCACCTCATGATGTTCCGTGATCGGTCTCGGTGTTCTGTTGTCGCGCTCCGTGCATGATGCTCGCGGTTGCTGTTGTTAGCTTCGCTGATGGTGAAGCAAACCGCTCGATGGTCACTCAGAGTGGGCCGGCTGCTGACCGCCCAATCGCCCGGACCAGCGATGGCATGGCTGGCGAAGGATACGTCGACTATGCTCTCGCTGGCAACCCCGTTCCCTACGAAGGTGGGTGTGTCGCCGCGATTGAGCACCTTCAAGCCTAGCCGTTCGCAGGTCAGCAGCAGCTCCTCGCCCTTGGCGGACGAGCGAGGGCTGCCCCACTCTTCATGGCTGGCGTTGAAGTCTCCAGCGAGGACGATCCGCTGGTGACCCATTGCCACCATTTCAACGGCTTCCAGCACCTGGACAAAGCGCTCAACGTTGACTAGAGGCCGAATGTAGCAGCAGATGAAGAGCACGCCGTCAATGACGGCTGCTGCCACCCACGGCACTCCAGTCGCTAGCACTCTCTGAACTGGCGACCTACCTGTCGCTATAATTGCGACACTCCCAGACTCATCTGCGATCCAGTTCCCGTTGTTCGTGGGCACGCGATGCGGATCGGACAGGAGGACAACGTCCGCCCGATCCTCACGCGCATGCTGGATCGCAAGGTCTTGGGAGACGGCGCGTCGCTGGCAGTTCAGCTGCATTACACGTGTGAACGTGTAGTCTGAGCTCCTCGACAAGACCGATCACCGGTCTGGTGTGCCAATCCGCACACTCCACAGCACGCCGGAGCCTTGCAGCCCCTTGCGCGATGGCCCTCGTTACCGCAGCGGAAACAGCGATTCGATCTGTCGGTTCCTTTGCACTCAAAGGATCGGTGCCCGATCTCGTGGCACCGGAAGCACCTTTGAGCACTCCGCTTCAGTTCCTCTACTACCTTCACGGTGGAGAGGCAGAAGCCGACTCGGAGCTTCTTGCCGTCCAGCAACGTGGCTTCACTGCGCAGCACCCGTGCTCTGCACCTCTGCAGGCCGTTCGGGTACGCATGTAGCGAGATACTCTCAGGAGGGATGGCCACACCATACTGAGATTTGATCTCAGCGGCCACCTCCTCCGGCGTCGCCAGCGGATCCACGTTGTTCGCCGTGATGTACGCCATCTCGGCGATGATCGTTGTCACCCCGCGTGACCCAACAGCCTTCGAAACTTGTTCGCGCATTCGGGCACCATCCGCGTTTTGTTTTAAACGGAGGATCAAATGATCCCTCCGTGTTCTCTCGGTGCGGACCACTTCCGTCCGCAGCTCCGTCAATGAGGTGTTCAGCCGCGCCAAGCGGAACACCTCTTCCCAGCTAGCGTCTTCCGCTGGGATAACTCGAAGGGCTACCGGTCGGCTCTCACGAGCCTTCGTAGCCTTTTTATTTGCTGCTTTTTCGGCCGGATTTCTCCATGCCTCCTGGACAGGCTTCACCCACTGTCCAGGGGGGGTTGTTTTCTTAGGTGGGAGGGTATGGCTTCCTCCCACCACCGGCGGTATCACTGCTGCTGGTGCTGGTGTCACCGCAGCTTTCTTCTTCTTTTTTTTGCTGGCCACCTCCTGCCAGGTGCCAGCATCTTTCAGCTTTTGCTGCGCTTCCGCTTGTGGCTGCTTGTTGGCCACCACAGGTTTTGGCGCCTGTGGGGTGGCCTTTGCAGCCATTGCAGCCTTCAGCTCATTGTTGTTTTTATGCAGAGCGGCGTTCTCTTTTCGCAGCTCTTCCACCTGTACCGTCAGCGAGCGGACCGACTCGCTCAGGTTTCGGATCTGCTTGGCAAGGTCATCCGTTCCTGCTGGCGGTGTTTTATCAACCGCCACTGTCTCTACAGCCTCCTCAGGTATTACTGGCAGTCGCTCCAGTACTACCTTCGGCGACTTTGCTATTTGATGAGAAGGGGAAAGCGGGGAATTCACCTCCTCCCTCGCCTCCACCGACCCGAGCCGCCGGGATCTTCGTAACAGCTCCATGTTGTTCTTTAATGGGATTGGCCCATTATCACTCTGACAGACGAACTGTCTAAATATTCGCGCAGTTTTTCCAGCTGTCGTAAAAGTCAAGCAGTTTTTTCTAGCACTTTATTTTATAGCAACTTTCGCCCACTTTTCGCTCTGACACATGACATGTCAAATTGTCCACACGATATTTATAGCAATTATTATTGCAGCTCTCGCCCTGACATTAGACCTGTCAGACTGCCCAAGCGGTATTTTACTGCACTTTTACCGCAGTAATCGCTCTGACATTAGACCTGTCAGATTGCCCAAGCGGTATTTTACTGCACTTTTATCGCAGTTATCACTCTGACATTAGACCTGTCAGACTGCCCACGTGGTATTTTACTGCACTTTTACCGCAGTTGTCACTCTGACATTAGACCTGTCAGACCGACCACGAGGTATTTTACAGCACTTTATTGCAGTTTTCACTCATATGAAACTCCTTTTTCACTGTTTTTCACAGTTTTCCACTAGTTTTTCCACTGTTTTCTTACAGAAAACGATAATGTATCCACTGTTTATTGTTTATCTCACAGAAAATCCGCCAAAATCATGGAGTTTGGTGTCTTTTTACGGCCACAAAATTTCCCCATACAATTGTATGGGCGGGATGACGCCACGATGACGCCACACTTTTACCGTGGAAATTTGCAGTTTTCCGCCCGTTTTTCACCAGATTTTCACCGAAATTGCTTTAAAAAGCACTTCTACTACACTTTTACGCCAGAATTTCATCACTTTTCTCGATTTTACTCA
>NW_026525516.1:415867-423367 GCF_943737925.1 Anopheles nili | reverse complement strand
CCAAAACCACCCTAGGTCACCGTTCCGACCACCCAGCTACCGTTAAAACGCCTCCGGACACCAGGACACACCTTCCCGGTACCAGAACCAGTCGTAGTTGCCGTCACCCAAATTTCATACAACCGTCACCCACGGGCCGAAACACCTTGCCACTACATGGGTCTAGTATTAGGTCCTAGGGTCTCTTTTCGACAACTCCCGACCTCCCTGATATCGAATCGTCAGTTTACATGAGGAGGCTAAACTTTCTATGACGACTCAGTACAACCATACCTCCCTATAATAGTGAAATGTCAAATTCTAGGGCTTTTTGGCCATGGAAAATTCTGAAGCTCGGCACGAGCAAACATGACCCATGCTTGTATCTCCGAAACTATGAGTCTGACAGTTTTGCACCCTTCTGCGGAAAGTTGTGTCTCGGTAAGCCTAAAAAGTCAGTAGAACACCACGAAACGATCCGACCACTCCTTCGACCTGTTTTGGGGTTTTGCAGTTTTCCATGGGGTATTTTGTATGGGGAAAACCGACCCATGCCCGTATCTCCGTACCTAAGCGTCTGACGGTCTTGGACCCCTTTAGGTAAAAGTTGCATTTCGTCGAGCTGAACATTTCACTAGAACATCGCGAAACGATCCGACGACTCCTTCTGGGAGTTTTTGGGGTCGGAAGGTTTTCTGGGACTTAGTCTCTGGAGCAACATTTCTGAAGCTCGGCACGAGCAACCACGCACGTGTCTTATATCTCCGTAAGTAAGGGTCTGACGGTCTTGGACACCTTTAGCAAAAAGTTGCGCCCTATCGAATGGAACATTTCACTAGAACACCACGAAACGATCCGACCACTCCTTCGACCTGTTTTGGGGTTTTGCAGTTTTCCATGGGGTATTTTGTATGGGGAAAACCGACCCATGCCCGTATCTCCGTACCTAAGCGTCTGACGGTCTTGGACCCCTTTAGGTAAAAGTTGCATTCCGACGAGCTGAACATTTCACTAGAACATCGCGAAACGATCCGAGGCCTCCTTCTGGGAGTTTTTTGGGTCGGAAGGTTTTCTGGGACTTAGTCTCTGGAGCAACATTTCTGAAGCTCGGCACGAGCAACCACGCACGTGTCTTATATCTCCGTAAGTAAGTGTCTGACGGTCTTGGACACCTTTAGCAAAAAGTTGCGCCCTATCGAATGGAACATTTCACTAGAACACCACGAAACGATCCGACCACTCCTTCGACCTGTTTTGGGGTTTTGCAGTTTTCCATGGGGTATTTTGTATGGGGAAAACCGACCCATGCCCGTATCTCCGTACCTAAGCGTCTGACGGTCTTGGACCCCTTTAGGTAAAAGTTGCATTCCGTCGAGCTGAACATTTCACTAGAACATCGCGAAACGATCCGACGACTCCTTCTGGGAGTTTTTGGGGTCGGAAGGTTTTCTGGGACTTAGTCTCTGGAGCAACATTTCTGAAGCTCGGCACGAACAACCACGCACGTGTCTTATATCTCCGTAAGTAAGGGTCTGACGGTCTTGGACACCTTTAGCAAAAAGTTGCGCCCTATCGAATGGAACATTTCACTAGAACACCACGAAACGATCCGACCACTCCTTCGACCTGTTTTGGGGTTTTGCAGTTTTCCATGGGGTATTTTGTATGGGGAAAACCGACCCATGCCCGTATCTCCGTACCTAAGCGTCTGACGGTCTTGGACCCCTTTAGGTAAAAGTTGCATTCCGTCGAGCTGAACATTTCACTAGAACATCGCGAAACGATCCGACGACTCCTTCTGGGAGTTTTTGGGGTCGGAAGGTTTTCTGGGACTTAGTCTCTGGAGCAACATTTCTGAAGCTCGGCACGAGCAACCACGCACGTGTCTTATATCTCCGTAAGTAAGTGTCTGACGGTCTTGGACACCTTTAGCAAAAAGTTGCGCCCTATCGAATGGAACATTTCACTAGAACACCACGAAACGATCCGACCACTCCTTCGACCTGTTTTGGGGTTTTGCAGTTTTCCATGGGGTATTTTGTATGGGGAAAACCGACCCATGCCCGTATCTCCGTACCTAAGCGTCTGACGGTCTTGGACCCCTTTAGGTAAAAGTTGCATTCCGTCGAGCTGAACATTTCACTAGAACATCGCGAAACGATCCGACGACTCCTTCTGGGAGTTTTTGGGGTCGGAAGGTTTTCTGGGACTTAGTCTCTGGAGCAACATTTCTGAAGCTCGGCACGAACAACCACGCACGTGTCTTATATCTCCGTAAGTAAGTGTCTGACGGTCTTGGACACCTTTAGCAAAAAGTTGCGCCCTATCGAATGGAACATTTCACTAGAACACCACGAAACGATCCGACCACTCCTTCGACCTGTTTTGGGGTTTTGCAGTTTTCCATGGGGTATTTTGTATGGGGAAAACCGACCCATGCCCGTATCTCCGTACCCAAGCGTCTGACGGTCTTGGACCCCTTTAGGTAAAAGTTGCATTTCGTCGAGCTGAACATTTCACTAGAACATCGCGAAACGATCCGACGACTCCTTCTGGGAGTTTTTGGGGTCCGAAGGTTTTCTGGGACTTAGTCTCTGGAGCAACATTTCTGAAGCTCGGCACGAACAACCACGCACGTGTCTTATATCTCCGTAAGTAAGTGTCTGACGGTCTTGGACACCTTTAGCAAAAAGTTGCGCCCTATCGAATGGAACATTTCACTAGAACACCACGAAACGATCCGACCACTCCTTCGACCTGTTTTGGGGTTTTGCAGTTTTCCATGGGGTATTTTGTATGGGGAAAACCGACCCATGCCCGTATCTCCGTACCCAAGCGTCTGACGGTCTTGGACCCCTTTAGGTAAAAGTTGCATTTCGTCGAGCTGAACATTTCACTAGAACATCGCGAAACGATCCGACGACTCCTTCTGGGAGTTTTTGGGGTCCGAAGGTTTTCTCGGACTTAGTCTCTGGAGCAACATTTCTGAAGCTCGGCACGGGCAACCACGCACGTGTCTTATATCTCCGTAAGTAAGGGTCTGACGGTCTTGGACACCTTTAGCAAAAAGTTGCGTATAACCATGCTCGTCAATACTCTCGAACACTGTTACTCGATCCGACCACTCCTTGGTATACTTTTGTGGGTTGCCAGTTTCGGTTGGGACTTAGTCTCTGGAGACCAAATTCTGAAGCTCGGCGTGGGTACCGGTTTTTCGTGCACGTCAGAGGGCCTCGACCGCCCCGAGAACCCGACCTTCAGGATTTTGGCCATTTTTGGGGGTGCACAAAAGTGTTCGTAATCAACCTCGGATTGTACTTTTCATCATCTAGGGGCACCGTAGGGACCGAAAAAAGTGGTTTCGCATGATAGTCCACCTCGACCCATGTCGACCCTTGCGCGACCCCGACCTTCAGGATTTTGCTCTACGGAAGGGGGTCTACTTGTGCGCAACCCCGACCTTCAGGATTTTGCTCTACGGAAGGGGGTGCACAAAAGTGTTCGTAATCAACCTCGGATTGTACTTTTCATCATCAAGGGGCACCGTAGGGACCGAAAAAAGTGGTTTCGCATGATAGTCCACCTCGACCCATGTCGACCCTTGCGCGACCCCGACCTTCAGGATTTTGCTCTACGGAAGGGGGTCTACTTGTGCGCAACCCCGACCTTCAGGATTTTGCTCTACGGAAGGGGGTGCACAAAAGTGTTCGTAATCAACCTCGGATTGTACTTTTCATCATCTAGGGGCACCGTAGGGACCGAAAAAAGTGGTTTCGCATGATAGTCCACCTCGACCCATGTCGACCCTTGCGCGACCCCGACCTTCAGGATTTTGCTCTACGGAAGGGGGTGCACACTTGTGCGACCCCGACCTTCAGGATTTTGCTCTACGGAAGGGGGTGCACAAAAGTGTTCGTAATCAACCTCGGATTGTACTTTTCATCATCTAGGGGCACCGTAGGGACCGAAAAAAGTGGTTTCGCATGATAGTCCACCTCGACCCATGTCGACCCTTGCGCGACCCCGACCTTCAGGATTTTGCTCTACGGAAGGGGGTCTACTTGTGCGCAACCCCGACCTTCAGGATTTTGCTCTACGGAAGGGGGTGCACAAAAGTGTTCGTAATCAACCTCGGATTGTACTTTTCATCATCAAGGGGCACCGTAGGGACCGAAAAAAGTGGTTTCGCATGATAGTCCACCTCGACCCATGTCGACCCTTGCGCGACCCCGACCTTCAGGATTTTGCTCTACGGAAGGGGGTCGACTTGTGCGCAACCCCGACCTTCAGGATTTTGCTCTACGGAAGGGGGTGCACAAAAGTGTTCGTAATCAACCTCGGATTGTACTTTTCATCATCTAGGGGCACCGTAGGGACCGAAAAAAGTGGTTTCGCATGATAGTCCACCTCGACCCATGTCGACCCTTGCGCGACCCCGACCTTCAGGATTTTGCTCTACGGAAGGGGGTCTACTTGTGCGCAACCCCGACCTTCAGGATTTTGCTCTACGGAAGGGGGTGCACAAAAGTGTTCGTAATCAACCTCGGATTGTACTTTTCATCATCTAGGGGCACCGTAGGGACCGAAAAAAGTGGTTTCGCATGATAGTCCACCTCGACCCATGTCGACCCTTGCGCGACCCCGACCTTCAGGATTTTGCTCTACGGAAGGGGGTGCACACTTGTGCGCAACCCCGACCTTCAGGATTTTGCTCTACGGAAGGGGGTGCACAAAAGTGTTCGTAATCAACCTCGGATTGTACTTTTCATCATCTAGGGGCACCGTAGGGACCGAAAAAAGTGGTTTCGCATGATAGTCCACCTCGACCCATGTCGACCCTTGCGCGACCCCGACCTTCAGGATTTTGCTCTACGGAAGGGGGTGCACAAAAGTGTTCGTAATCAACCTCGGATTGTACTTTTCATCATCTAGGGGCACCGTAGGGACCGAAAAAAGTGGTTTCGCATGATAGTCCACCTCGACCCATGTCGACCCTTGCGCGACCCCGACCTTCAGGATTTTGCTCTACGGAAGGGGGTGCACAAAAGTGTTCGTAATCAACCTCGGATTGTACTTTTCATCATCTAGGGGCACCGTAGGGACCGAAAAAAGTGGTTTCGCATGATAGTCCACCTCGACCCATGTCGACCCTTGCGCGACCCCGACCTTCAGGATTTTGCTCTACGGAAGGGGGTCTACTTGTGCGCAACCCCAACCTTCAGGATTTTGCTCTACGGAAGGGGGTGCACAAAAGTGTTCGTAATCAACCTCGGATTGTACTTTTCATCATCTAGGGGCACCGTAGGGACCGAAAAAAGTGGTTTCGCATGATAGTCCACCTCGACCCATGTCGACCCTTGCGCGACCCCGACCTTCAGGATTTTGCTCTACGGAAGGGGGTCGACTTGTGCGCAACCCCGACCTTCAGGATTTTGCTCTACGGAAGGGGGTCGACTTGTGCGCAACCCCGACCTTCAGGATTTTGCTCTACGGAAGGGGGTGCACACTTGTGCGACCCCGACCTTCAGGATTTTGCTCTACGGAAGGGGGTGCACAAAAGTGTTCGTAATCAACCTCGGATTGTACTTTTCATCATCTAGGGGCACCGTAGGGACCGAAAAAAGTGGTTTCGCATGATAGTCCACCTCGACCCATGTCGACCCTTGCGCGACCCCGACCTTCAGGATTTTGCTCTACGGAAGGGGTCTACCCTTGCGCGACCCCGACCTTCAGGATTTTGCTCTACGGAAGGGGGTGCACAAAAGTGTTCGTAATCAACCTCGGATTGTACTTTTCATCATCTAGGGGCACCGTAGGGACCGAAAAAAGTGGTTTCGCATGATAGTCCACCTCGACCCATGTCGACCCTTGCGCGACCCCGACCTTCAGGATTTTGCTCTACGGAAGGGGGTGCACAAAAGTGTTCGTAATCAACCTCGGATTGTACTTTTCATCATCTAGGGGCACCGTAGGGACCGAAAAAAGTGGTTTCGCATGATAGTCCACCTCGACCCATGTCGACCCTTGCGCGACCCCGACCTTCAGGATTTTGCTCTACGGAAGGGGGTGCACACTTGTGCGACCCCGACCTTCAGGATTTTGCTCTACGGAAGGGGGTGCACAAAAGTGTTCGTAATCAACCTCGGATTGTACTTTTCATCATCTAGGGGCACCGTAGGGACCGAAAAAAGTGGTTTCGCATGATAGTCCACCTCGACCCATGTCGACCCTTGCGCGACCCCGACCTTCAGGATTTTGCTCTACGGAAGGGGGTGCACAAAAGTGTTCGTAATCAACCTCGGATTGTACTTTTCATCATCTAGGGGCACCGTAGGGACCGAAAAAAGTGGTTTCGCATGATAGTCCACCTCGACCCATGTCGACCCTTGCGCGACCCCGACCTTCAGGATTTTGCTCTACGGAAGGGGTCCTCTCTGTACAAGGTTTAGGGGTACATTTTCACCCAAAAACCACTATCGCTCATCCGAAACAACTCCTCGACATGTGTCTTCTCTGTAAATTTGGCCCCGATCTGACGAGTAGTTTTCGAGATATGCCCCTCTGAAGGTACATATTGGGACTTAGCCGATTTTCACCCATTGCGGTGTCTATGGGGTGTTGGGAATCGCTCTACCGACCAGCCGGTTGGAGATATCGATTCCCGGTCTTTGGCGCGTTTGCTCAACTCCGTAATGCCTACTTTTCGTCCATACACACAACACCTCGCAGAGTTCTCCTTCTGCCAGATATAGCGCGTGCCCCTTTGTTCGTGCACCGTTTTGGCCCGTTTTTCGCACATCGCTTCGAAACCATGCGTCCGACGGTTTTGCGTCCCAAGTACCGATGTTAGAACACCACCGTGGCTAACTTTCGTCCATATACGCCAACTCCGTGCAATGTCTCCATCACCCTGTTTTTGGGTGAAAACCCATTTCTGGGACTTAGCCGATTTTCACCCATTGCGGTGTCTATGGGGTGTTGGGAATCGCTCTACCGACCAGCCGGTTGGAGATATCGATTCCCGGTCTTCGGCGCGTTTGCTCAACTCCGTAATGCCTACTTTTCGTCCATACACACAACACCTCGCAGAGTTCTCCTTCTGCCAGATATAGCGCGTGCCCCTTTGTTCGTGCACCGTTTTGGCCCGTTTTTCGCACATCGCTTCGAAACCATGCGTCCGACGGTTTTGCGTCCCAAGTACCGATGTTAGAACACCACCGTGGCTAACTTTCGTCCATATACGCCAACTCCGTGCAATGTCTCCATCACCCTGTTTTTGGGTGAAAACCCATTTCTGGGACTTAGCCGATTTTCACCCATTGCGGTGTCTATGGGGTGTTGGGAATCGCTCTACCGACCAGCCGGTTGGAGATATCGATTCCCGGTCTTCGGCGCGTTTGCTCAACTCCGTAATGCCTACTTTTCGTCCATACACACAACACCTCGCAGAGTTCTCCTTCTGCCAGATATAGCGCGTGCCCCTTTGTTCGTGCACCGTTTTGGCCCGTTTTTCGCACATCG
>NW_026525516.1:403367-408367 GCF_943737925.1 Anopheles nili | reverse complement strand
ACCGCTGCCAGGTCTCCCGCAGCTCCTCAGTGATGAGGCTGCAGGCTTCGCAGACGCTGCTCCAGTTTGACGGGCTCTGCAACATGTGACCCACCAGAGTCTCCGCTTCCAAGGGTTCTCCGTCCGCCGCCGTTAGATGAAGCGCTCGCACGTGTTCAAACCGAGGACACTCAAAGAGGACGTGACCGACCGTCTCCTCCACCGCCAGACACTGGGGGCAGTCAGGGGACGAAGTGAACTGCATGGCGCTAAGGTACTCCCGGAAAAATCCGTGTCCCGAGAGCACTTGAGCCAACGCAAACGTCACTTGTCCGTGATTCCTTTCCTGCCAGGGTGCTATCTGCGGCAACACCCTATGCGTCCAGCGGATAAAACGGCTGGCCGACCGGTGATGATGGTCCTCGCCGTCGTCGTCGCCCTCCTGGTGTTCATCGTCGTCATCGCGCTGCTCTGCTGAAGACTCTTCGATGCTCTGCCGCTGTTGTCGTTGTTGTTGTGCCTGCCCTTCCGCCACCGCGTCCCATGAGCGCTGCCAGGCGCACATCGTCGCACGCCGCTCCTCCTTGCGGATGGCATCCGTAGAAGGGGCGCGATCGATGGCATGCAGCCGCTCATAAATCCTGGCGTCCTCCTCCACCAGCAGGCCGATGGGAATGAGTCCGGCCAGGATTGTTGCTACACTGTGGCTGACGGTTCGGAATGCGCAGGCCGTCCGAATCGCAGGGATCCGCTGCGATCGCTGGAGAAGCCTGGCACACGCCTGCAGGCTTGTCGCGCTGTGCCATACTGGAGCCGCATACCGGATGACCGATGACACCACACCCGCGAGCAATCGTCGTTGTGCTGGCTTGGGACCACAGTGGTTCTGCATCAGTGCAGTCACTGCTTTCGCAACACGGAGAGCCTTTTGCGACACGGCCTCGACGTGCTGTTTCCAGCTAAGGTGATCCTCCAGCGTGACGCCAAGGTAGCGGATGGTCCTCGACGACTCGACGATTGTGCCGCAGATGTCCACCGGAATACGCGGGTGTCCCTGACGAAGGCTGCTGATCATCACCATCTCAGTTTTGCCGGCGGAGAGCTTGAGTTGGTGACGCTCCATCCACTGGTTGATGACCAGGACAGCCTTTTCGGCCTCTGCAGCGGCCTCTCTGGGTGTACAGCCCGGAGCCGTCAGGACGATGTCGTCCGCGTACCCGATGATGTCGACGCCCGGCGGCAGCTCCAAGCCCAACACACCATCGTACAGCACGTTCCAGAGGGTCGGTCCCAGGATCGACCCCTGCGGCACTCCTGCGGATACGTCACGAGCAACGATGCCCCTGCTGGTCTCGTACCACAGCACGCGGCCGGTGAAGTAGCTCCGAAGGAGCCTTTGCAGCGGCTGCGGCACCAGCTTCTCCTTCAGGCATTGTCCAATCGCCGTCCAACTGGCGCTGTTGAAGGCGTTGGCAACGTCCAAGGCTACCACCATGAGGCACCGCTTATCCCGCCGGTTGGTTCGTCCAAAGGCCATGGCGCGTTGTCCTCGGGCCACCACCTCCTGAATGGCTTGCACTGTCGATCTCCCCCTACGGAAACCGTACTGTGCGGGGGAGAGACGGGGAGCGTTGGCCTGCTCCAAGTGCTCGTTGAGCCGATTCAGTACTATGCGCTCAAACACTTTAGCGGCAGTGTCGAGCATGCATAGGGGCCTATATGATGACGGCAGGCCCGGTGGTTTGCCCGGTTTCGCCAATAGCACCAACCGTTGGCGCTTCCACTGCGCCGGGAATTCTGCTCTGTCGATGAGGTCCTGGTATATCCGGCAGAACGTACCAGGACTCGTCCGAATGGCCACCGTCAATGCGCCATTAGGAATCCCGTCGATGCCCGGTGCCTTTCGCGGGTTCAGTGAAGCAGCGATTTCCAACAGCTCGTCCTCGGAGACGGGGCGGATGGTCGACGCCGCCGTCGGTGATGGTTCCGGCCACTCCATCGCAGGGTGTTCGGGGAACAGCTCCGCCACGATGGTGCCGAGCACTTGAGGGTCCCGCTCTGGCGGTGTTCGACTTCCCCTCAAGCGAGTCATCACGACCCTGTAGCCGGCTCCGAAGATGTTGCTCTCTGCCTCGTTGATAAGATCCTGGAAGCAGCGACGCTTGCTTGCCCGGATTTCCGCTTCGAACTGGCGCTCCACGACGCGCGCCATGTTCATTCGGCAAGCACGCTGCTCCGGATCCCTTGCCTGTTGCACTGCTTCCCTGGCTCGTTGACAGGCAGTCCTCAGCTCCGCCAGCTGAGGGTTCCACCAAAAGGCCGAGCGGTTGGCTCCCAGGCCCGGCTGCTGCCTCGGCATTGTGGCGTTACATGCCTCGCGTAGGGTCTTCATCAGCCCTTTCACATCCTTCGCCATTTCATCAAGGCGGAGATCAACCAACAGTTCAGCGAAGATGTTCGGGCTGAACTTGGTGATCATCCACCTCATGATGTTCCGTGATCGGTCTCGGTGTTCTGTTGTCGCGCTCCGTGCATGATGCTCACGGTTGCTGTTGTTGGCTTCGCTGATGGTGAAGCAAACCGCACGATGGTCACTCAGAGTGGGCCGGCTGCTGACCGCCCAATCGCCCGGACCAGCGATGGCATGGCTGGCGAAGGATACGTCGACTATGCTCTCGCTGGCAACCCCGTTCCCTACGAAGGTGGGTGTGTCGCCGCGATTGAGCACCTTCAAGCCTAGCCGTTCGCAGGTCAGCAGCAGCTCCTCGCCCTTGGCGGACGAGCGAGGGCTGCCCCACTCTTCATGGCTGGCGTTGAAGTCTCCAGCGAGGACGATTCGCTGGTGACCCATTGCCACCATTTCAACGGCTTCCAGCACCTGGACAAAGCGCTCAACGTTGACTAGAGGCCGAACGTAGCAGCAGATGAAGAGCACGCCGTCAATGACGGCTGCTGCCACCCACGGCACTCCAGTCGCTAGCACTCTCTGAACTGGCGACCTACCTGTCGCTATAATTGCGACACTCCCAGACTCATCTGCGATCCAGTTCCCGTTGTTCGTGGGCACGCGATGCGGATCGGACAGGAGGACAACGTCCGCCCGATCCTCACGCGCATGCTGGATCGCAAGGTCTTGGGAGACGGCGCGTCGCTGGCAGTTCAGCTGCATTACACGTGTGAACGTGTAGTCTGAGCTCCTCGACAAGACCGATCACCGGTCTGGTGTGCCAATCCGCACACTCCACAGCACGCCGGAGCCTTGCAGCCCCTTGCGCGATGGCCCTCGTTACCGCAGCGGAAACAGCGATTCGATCTGTCGGTTCCTTTGCACTCAAAGGATCGGTGCCCGATCTCGTGGCACCGGAAGCACCTTTGAGCACTCCGCTTCAGTTCCTCTACTACCTTCACGGTGGAGAGGCAGAAGCCGACTCGGAGCTTCTTGCCGTCCAGCAACGTGGCTTCACTGCGCAGTACCCGTGCTCTGCACCTCTGCAGGCCGTTCGGGTACGCATGTAGCGAGATACTCTCAGGAGGGATGGCCACACCATACTGAGATTTGATCTCAGCGGCCACCTCCTCCGGCGTCGCCAGCGGATCCACGTTGTTCGCCGTGATGTGCGCCATCTCGGCGATGATCGTTGTCACCCCGCGTGACCCAACAGCCTTCGAAACTTGTTCGCGCATTCGGGCACCATCCGCGTTTGTTTTTAAACGGAGGATCAAATGATCCCTCCGTGTTCTCTCGGTGCGGACCACTTCCGTCCGCAGCTCCGTCAATGAGGTGTTCAGCCGCGCCAAGCGGAACACCTCTTCCCAGCTAGCGTCTTCCGCTGGGATAACTCGAAGGGCTACCGGTCGGCTCTCACGAGCCTTCGTAGCCTTTTTATTTGCTGCTTTTTCGGCCGGATTTCTCCATGCCTCCTGGACAGGCTTCACCCACTGTCCAGGGAGAGTTGCCTTCTTGGGTGGGAGAGTATGGCTACCTCCCACCACCGGCGGTATCACTGCTGCTGGTGCTGGTGTCACCGCAGCTTTCTTCTTCTTTTTTTTGCTGGCCACCTCCTGCCAGGTGCCAGCATCTTTCAGCTTTTGCTGCGCTTCCGCTTGTGGCTGCTTGTTGGCCACCACAGGTTTTGGCGCCTGTGGGGTGGCCTTTGCAGCCATTGCAGCCTTCAGCTCATTGTTGTTTTTATGCAGAGCGGCGTTCTCTTTTCGCAGCTCTTCCACCTGTGCCGTCAGCGAGCGGACCGACTCGCTCAGGTTTCGGATCTGCTTGGCAAGGTCTTCCGTTCCTGCTGGCGGTGTTTTATCAACCGCCACTGTCTCTACAGCCTCCTCAGGTATTACTGGCAGTCGCTCCAGTACTACCTTCGGCGACTTTGCTATTTGATGAGAAGGGGAAAGCGGGGAATTCACCTCCTCCCTCGCCTCCACCGACCCGAGCCGCCGGGATCTTCGTAACAGCTCCATGTTGTTCTTTAATGGGATTGGCCCATTATCACTCTGACAGACGAACTGTCTAAATATTCGCGCAGTTTTTCCAGCTGTCGTAAAAGTCAAGCAGTTTTTTCTAGCACTTTATTTTATAGCAACTTTCGCCCACTTTTCGCTCTGACACATGACATGTCAAATTGTCCACACGATATTTATAGCAATTATTATTGCAGCTCTCGCCCTGACATTAGACCTGTCAGACTGCCCAAGCGGTATTTTACTGCACTTTTACCGCAGTAATCGCTCTGACATTAGACCTGTCAGATTGCCCAAGCGGTATTTTACTGCACTTTTATCGCAGTTATCACTCTGACATTAGACCTGTCAGACTGCCCACGTGGTATTTTACTGCACTTTTACCGCAGTTGTCACTCTGACATTAGACCTGTCAGACCGACCACGAGGTATTTTACAGCACTTTATTGCAGTTTTCACTCATATGAAACTCCTTTTTCACTGTTTTTCACAGTTTTCCACTAGTTTTTCCACTGTTTTCTTACAGAAAACGATAATGTATCCACTGTTTA
>NW_026525516.1:398367-400867 GCF_943737925.1 Anopheles nili | reverse complement strand
GGGTAGGTGATTTCGCCCAAAACCACCCTAGGTCACCGTTCCGACCCCCCAGCTACCGTTAAAACGCCTCCGGACACCAGGACACACCTTCCCGGTACCAGAACCAGTCGTAGTTGCCGTCACCCAAATTTCATACAACCGTCACCCACGGGCCGAAACACCTTGCCACTACATGAGTCTAGTATTAGGTCCTAGGGTCTCTTTTCGACAACTCCCGACCTCCCTGATATCGAATCGTCAGTTTACATGAGGAGGCTAAACTTTCTATGACGACTCAGTACAACCATACCCCCCTATAATAGTGAAATGTCAAATTCTAGGGCTTTTTGGCCATGGAAAATTCTGAAGCTCGGCACGAGCAAACATGACCCATGCTTGTATCTCCGAAACTATGAGTCTGACAGTTTTGCACCCTTCTGCGGAAAGTTGTGTCTCGGTAAGCCTAAAAAGTCAGTAGAACACCACGAAACGATCCGACCACTCCTTCGACCTGTTTTGGGGTTTTGCAGTTTTCCATGGGGTATTTTGTATGGGGAAAACCGACCCATGCCCGTACCTCCGTACCTAAGCGTCTGACGGTCTTGGACCCCATTACGTAAAAGTTGCATTTCGTCGAGCTGAACATTTCACTAGAACATCGCGAAACGATCCGACGCCTCCTTCTGGGAGTTTTTGGGGTCGACTTGTGCGCAACCCCGACCTTCAGGATTTTGCTCTACGGAAGGGGGTGCACAAAAGTGTTCGTAATCAACCTCGGATTGTACTTTTCATCATCTAGGGGCACCGTAGGGACCGAAAAAAGTGGTTTCGCATGATAGTCCACCTCGACCCATGTCGACCCTTGCGCGACCCCGACCTTCAGGATTTTGCTCTACGGAAGGGGTCCTCTCTGTACAAGGTTTAGGGGTACATTTTCACCCAAAAACCACTATCGCTCATCCGAAACAACTCCTCGAAATGTGTCTTCTCTGTGAATTTGGCCCCGATCTGAAGAGTAGTTTTCGGGATATGCCCCTCTGAAGGTACATATTGGGACTTAGCCGATTTTCACCCATTGCGGTTTCTATGGGGTGTTGGGAATCGCTCTACCGACCAGCCGGTTGGAGATATCGATTCCCGGTCTTTGGCGCGTTTGCTCAACTCCGTAATGCCTACTTTTCGTCCATACACACAACACCTCGCAGAGTTCTCCTTCTGCCAGATATAGCGCGTGCCCCTTTGCTCGTGCACCGTTTTGGCCCGTTTTTCGCACATCGCTTCGAAACCATGCGTTCGACGGTTTTGCGTCCCAAGTAGTGATGTTAGAACACCACCGTGGCTAACTTTCGTCCATGTACGCCAACTCCGTGCAATGTCTCCATCACCCTGTTTTTGGGTGAAAACCCATTTCTGGGACTTGGCCGATTTTCACCCATTGCGGTGTCTATGGGGTGTTGGGAATCGCTCTACTGACCAGCCGGTTGGAGATATCGATTCCCGGTCTTCGGCGCGTTTGCTCAACTCTGTAATGCCTACTTTTCGTCCATACACACAACACCTCGCAGAGTTCTCCTTCTGCCACATATAGCACCTGCCCATATGTTCGTGCACCATTTTGGCCCGTTTTTCGCACATTGCCTCGAAACCATGCGTCCGACGGTTTTGCGTCCCAAGTACCGATGTTAGAACATCTACGTGGCTAACTTTCTTCCATATACGCCAACTCCGTGCAATGTCTCCATCACGCTGTTTTTGGGTGAAAACCCATTTCTTGGACTTAGCCGATTTTCACCCATTGCGGTGTCTATGGGGTGTTGGGAATCGCTCTACCGACCAGCCGGTTGGAGATATCGTTTTGCGGTCTTCGGCGCGTTTGCTCAACTACGTAATGCCTACTTTTCGTCCATACACACAACACCTCGCAGAGTTCTCCTTCTGCCAGATATAGCACCTGCCCATATGTTCGTGCACCATTTAAGCCCGTTTTTCGTACATCGCTTCGAAACCATGCGTCCGACGATTTTGCGTCCCAAGTACCGATGTTAGAACACCACCGTGGCTAACTTTCGTTCATATACGCCAAACTTCTCAGACACCTCCATCCGGGAGTATTTCGTGTTTTCCCATATATTGCATACTTCCAGGGGTTTTCTTCCATACAACTTTCAATGTTCTGTAAAACACCCGCGCATCGTCCGATTGGACTGAAACTGCTCCGGCGCGCTCTCTGCCGTGCTACAACTCTGCGCAAACCATCAAAACCTCGATGCCTGCGTGCGCACCTAGCCATCTGAACTCCGTACACTCTGGCTTAACAGGCCTCTTAGCCCGTTACAACATGGCTAACCCACTGGTAACCGGTAACCGTCACTCGTCCAATGTGGTCCATCACCCGTGCAAGCTGTTTCGCGTGCTTGCGCTTGCTCCGTGAGCAATCCCGCGTGCATTCGGTTGTCTTCCAACAGCGTGTTCGTCTCGCAACAATCTCCTCCGTGTGTACGCCTGGTGCTTTGCAACAAGT
>NW_026525516.1:333367-388367 GCF_943737925.1 Anopheles nili | reverse complement strand
CCGTAAGTAAGTGTCTGACGGTCTTGGACACCTTTAGCAAAAAGTTGCGCCCTATCGAATGGAACATTTCACTAGAACACCACGAAACGCTCCGACCACTCCTTCGACCTGTTTTGGGGTTTTGCAGTTTTCCATGGGGTATTTTGTATGGGGAAAACCGACCCATGCCCGTATCTCCGTACCTAAGCGTCTGACGGTCTTGGACCCCTGTAGGTAAAAGTTGCACTCCGTCGAGCTGAACATTTCACTAGAACATCGCGAAACGATCCGACGACTCCTTCTGGGAGTTTTTGGGGTCGGAAGGTTTTCTCGGACTTAGTCTCTGGAGCAACATTTCTGAAGCTCGGCACGAGCAACCACGCACGTGTCTTATATCTCCGTAAGTAAGGGTCTGACGGTCTTGGACACCTTTAGCAAAAAGTTGCGCCCTATCGAATGGAACATTTCACTAGAACACCACGAAACGATCCGACCACTCCTTCGACCTGTTTTTGGGTTTTGCAGTTTTCCATGGGGTATTTTGTATGGGGAAAACCGACCCATGCCCGTATCTCCGTACCTAAGCGTCTGACGGTCTTGGACCCCTTTAGGTAAAAGTTGCATTCCGTCGAGCTGAACATTTCACTAGAACATCGCGAAACGATCCGACGACTCCTTCTGGGAGTTTTTGAGGTCCGAAGGTTTTCTGGGACTTAGTCTCTGGAGCAACAATTCTGAAGCTCGGCACGAGCAACCACGCACGTGTCTTATATCTCCGTAAGTAAGGGTCTGACGGTCTTGGACACCTTTAGCAAAAAGTTGCGCCCTATCGAATGGAACATTTCACTAGAACACCACGAAACGATCCGACCACTCCTTCGACCTGTTTTGGGGTTTTGCAGTTTTCCATGGGGTATTTTGTATGGGGAAAACCGACCCATGCCCGTATCTCCGTACCTAAGCGTCTGACGGTCTTGGACCCCTTTAGGTAAAAGTTGCATTCCGTCGAGCTGAACATTTCGCTAGAACATCGCGAAACGATCCGACGCCTCCTTCTGGGAGTTTTTGGGGTCGGAAGGTTTTCTGGGACTTAGTCTCTGGAGCAACATTTCTGAAGCTCGGCACGGGCAACCACGCACGTGTCTTATATCTCCGTAAGTAAGGGTCTGACGGTCTTGGACACCTTTAGCAAAAAGTTGCGCCCTATCGAATGGAACATTTCACTAGAACACCACAAAACGATCCGACCACTCCTTCGACCTGTTTTTGGGTTTTGCAGTTTTCCATGGGGTATTTTGTATGGGGAAAACCGACCCATGCCCGTATCTCCGTACCTAAGCGTCTGACGGTCTTGGACCCCTTTAGGTAAAAGTTGCATTCCGTCGAGCTGAACATTTCACTAGAACATCGCGAAACGATCCGACGACTCCTTCTGGGAGTTTTTGAGGTCCGAAGGTTTTCTGGGACTTAGTCTCTGGAGCAACAATTCTGAAGCTCGGCACGAGCAACCACGCACTTGTCTTATATCTCCGTAAGTAAGGGTCTGACGGTCTTGGACACCTTTAGCAAAAAGTTGCGTCTTATCGAATGGAACATTTCACTAGAACACCACGAAACGATCCGACCACTCCTTCGACCTGTTTTGGGGTTTTGCAGTTTTCCATGGGGTATTTTGTATGGGGAAAACCGACCCATGCCCGTATCTCCGTACCTAAGCGTCTGACGGTCTTGGACCCCTTTAGGTAAAAGTTGCATTCCGTCGAGCTGAACATTTCACTAGAACATCGCGAAACGATCCGACGACTCCTTCTGGGAGTTTTTGAGGTCCGAAGGTTTTCTGGGACTTAGTCTCTGGAGCAACATTTCTGAAGCTCGGCACGGGCAACCACGCACGTGTCTTATATCTCCGTAAGTAAGGGTCTGACGGTCTTGGACACCTTTAGCAAAAAGTTGCGCCCTATCGAATGGAACATTTCACTAGAACACCACGAAACGATCCGACCACTCCTTCGACCTGTTTTGGGGTTTTGCAGTTTTCCATGGGGTATTTTGTATGGGGAAAACCGACCCATGCCCGTATCTCCGTACCTAAGCGTCTGACGGTCTTGGACCCCTTTAGGTAAAAGTTGCATTCCGTCGAGCTGAACATTTCGCTAGAACATCGCGAAACGATCCGACGCCTCCTTCTGGGAGTTTTTGGGGTCGGAAGGTTTTCTGGGACTTAGTCTCTGGAGCAACAATTCTGAAGCTCGGCACGAGCAACCACGCACGTGTCTTATATCTCCGTAAGTAAGGGTCTGACGGTCTTGGACACCTTTAGCAAAAAGTTGCGCCCTATCGAATGGAACATTTCACTAGAACACCACGAAACGATCCGACCACTCCTTCGACCTGTTTTGGGGTTTTGCAGTTTTCCATGGGGTATTTTGTATGGGGAAAACCGACCCATGCCCGTATCTCCGTACCTAAGCGTCTGACGGTCTTGGACCCCTTTAGGTAAAAGTTGCATTCCGTCGAGCTGAACATTTCACTAGAACATCGCGAAACGATCCGACGACTCCTTCTGGGAGTTTTTGAGGTCCGAAGGTTTTCTGGGACTTAGTCTCTGGAGCAACAATTCTGAAGCTCGGCACGAGCAACCACGCACGTGTCTTATATCTCCGTAAGTAAGGGTCTGACGGTCTTGGACACCTTTAGCAAAAAGTTGCGTCTTATCGAATGGAACATTTCACTAGAACACCACGAAACGATCCGACCACTCCTTCGACCTGTTTTGGGGTTTTGCAGTTTTCCATGGGGTATTTTGTATGGGGAAAACCGACCCATGCCCGTATCTCCGTACCTAAGCGTCTGACGGTCTTGGACCCCTTTAGGTAAAAGTTGCATTCCGTCGAGCTGAACATTTCACTAGAACATCGCGAAACGATCCGACGACTCCTTCTGGGAGTTTTTGAGGTCCGAAGGTTTTCTGGGACTTAGTCTCTGGAGCAACAATTCTGAAGCTCGGCACGAGCAACCACGCACGTGTCTTATATCTCCGTAAGTAAGTGTCTGACGGTCTTGGACACCTTTAGCAAAAAGTTGCGCCCTATCGAATGGAACATTTCACTAGAACACCACGAAACGATCCGACCACTCCTTCGACCTGTTTTGGGGTTTTGCAGTTTTCCATGGGGTATTTTGTATGGGGAAAACCGACCCATGCCCGTATCTCCGTACCTAAGCGTCTGACGGTCTTGGACCCCTTTAGGTAAAAGTTGCATTTCGTCGAGCTGAACATTTCACTAGAACATCGCGAAACGATCCGACGCCTCCTTCTGGGAGTTTTTGGGGTCCGAAGGTTTTCTGGGACTTAGTCTCTGGAGCAACATTTCTGAAGCTCGGCACGAGCAACCACGCACGTGTCTTATATCTCCGTAAGTAAGTGTCTGACGGTCTTGGACACCTTTAGCAAAAAGTTGCGCCCTATCGAATGGAACATTTCACTAGAACACCACGAAACGCTCCGACCACTCCTTCGACCTGTTTTGGGGTTTTGCAGTTTTCCATGGGGTATTTTGTATGGGGAAAACCGACCCATGCCCGTATCTCCGTACCTAAGCGTCTGACGGTCTTGGACCCCTTTAGGTAAAAGTTGCACTCCGTCGAGCTGAACATTTCACTAGAACATCGCGAAACGATCCGACGACTCCTTCTGGGAGTTTTTGGGGTCGGAAGGTTTTCTCGGACTTAGTCTCTGGAGCAACATTTCTGAAGCTCGGCACGAGCAACCACGCACGTGTCTTATATCTCCGTAAGTAAGGGTCTGACGGTCTTGGACACCTTTAGCAAAAAGTTGCGCCCTATCGAATGGAACATTTCACTAGAACACCACGAAACGATCCGACCACTCCTTCGACCTGTTTTGGGGTTTTGCAGTTTTCCATGGGGTATTTTGTATGGGGAAAACCGACCCATGCCCGTATCTCCGTACCTAAGCGTCTGACGGTCTTGGACCCCTTTAGGTAAAAGTTGCACTCCGTCGAGCTGAACATTTCACTAGAACATCGCGAAACGATCCGACGACTCCTTCTGGGAGTTTTTGGGGTCGGAAGGTTTTCTCGGACTTAGTCTCTGGAGCAACATTTCTGAAGCTCGGCACGAGCAACCACGCACGTGTCTTATATCTCCGTAAGTAAGGGTCTGACGGTCTTGGACACCTTTAGCAAAAAGTTGCGCCCTATCGAATGGAACATTTCACTAGAACACCACGAAACGATCCGACCACTCCTTCGACCTGTTTTTGGGTTTTGCAGTTTTCCATGGGGTATTTTGTATGGGGAAAACCGACCCATGCCCGTATCTCCGTACCTAAGCGTCTGACGGTCTTGGACCCCTTTAGGTAAAAGTTGCATTCCGTCGAGCTGAACATTTCACTAGAACATCGCGAAACGATCCGACGACTCCTTCTGGGAGTTTTTGAGGTCCGAAGGTTTTCTGGGACTTAGTCTCTGGAGCAACAATTCTGAAGCTCGGCACGAGCAACCACGCACGTGTCTTATATCTCCGTAAGTAAGGGTCTGACGGTCTTGGACACCTTTAGCAAAAAGTTGCGCCCTATCGAATGGAACATTTCACTAGAACACCACGAAACGATCCGACCACTCCTTCGACCTGTTTTGGGGTTTTGCAGTTTTCCATGGGGTATTTTGTATGGGGAAAACCGACCCATGCCCGTATCTCCGTACCTAAGCGTCTGACGGTCTTGGACCCCTTTAGGTAAAAGTTGCATTCCGTCGAGCTGAACATTTCGCTAGAACATCGCGAAACGATCCGACGCCTCCTTCTGGGAGTTTTTGGGGTCGGAAGGTTTTCTGGGACTTAGTCTCTGGAGCAACATTTCTGAAGCTCGGCACGGGCAACCACGCACGTGTCTTATATCTCCGTAAGTAAGGGTCTGACGGTCTTGGACACCTTTAGCAAAAAGTTGCGCCCTATCGAATGGAACATTTCACTAGAACACCACAAAACGATCCGACCACTCCTTCGACCTGTTTTTGGGTTTTGCAGTTTTCCATGGGGTATTTTGTATGGGGAAAACCGACCCATGCCCGTATCTCCGTACCTAAGCGTCTGACGGTCTTGGACCCCTTTAGGTAAAAGTTGCATTCCGTCGAGCTGAACATTTCACTAGAACATCGCGAAACGATCCGACGACTCCTTCTGGGAGTTTTTGAGGTCCGAAGGTTTTCTGGGACTTAGTCTCTGGAGCAACAATTCTGAAGCTCGGCACGAGCAACCACGCACGTGTCTTATATCTCCGTAAGTAAGGGTCTGACGGTCTTGGACACCTTTAGCAAAAAGTTGCGTCTTATCGAATGGAACATTTCACTAGAACACCACGAAACGATCCGACCACTCCTTCGACCTGTTTTGGGGTTTTGCAGTTTTCCATGGGGTATTTTGTATGGGGAAAACCGACCCATGCCCGTATCTCCGTACCTAAGCGTCTGACGGTCTTGGACCCCTTTAGGTAAAAGTTGCATTCCGTCGAGCTGAACATTTCACTAGAACATCGCGAAACGATCCGACGACTCCTTCTGGGAGTTTTTGAGGTCCGAAGGTTTTCTGGGACTTAGTCTCTGGAGCAACATTTCTGAAGCTCGGCACGGGCAACCACGCACGTGTCTTATATCTCCGTAAGTAAGGGTCTGACGGTCTTGGACACCTTTAGCAAAAAGTTGCGCCCTATCGAATGGAACATTTCACTAGAACACCACGAAACGATCCGACCACTCCTTCGACCTGTTTTGGGGTTTTGCAGTTTTCCATGGGGTATTTTGTATGGGGAAAACCGACCCATGCCCGTATCTCCGTACCTAAGCGTCTGACGGTCTTGGACCCCTTTAGGTAAAAGTTGCATTCCGTCGAGCTGAACATTTCGCTAGAACATCGCGAAACGATCCGACGCCTCCTTCTGGGAGTTTTTGGGGTCGGAAGGTTTTCTGGGACTTAGTCTCTGGAGCAACAATTCTGAAGCTCGGCACGAGCAACCACGCACGTGTCTTATATCTCCGTAAGTAAGGGTCTGACGGTCTTGGACACCTTTAGCAAAAAGTTGCGCCCTATCGAATGGAACATTTCACTAGAACACCACGAAACGATCCGACCACTCCTTCGACCTGTTTTTGGGTTTTGCAGTTTTCCATGGGGTATTTTGTATGGGGAAAACCGACCCATGCCCGTATCTCCGTACCTAAGCGTCTGACGGTCTTGGACCCCTTTAGGTAAAAGTTGCATTCCGTCGAGCTGAACATTTCACTAGAACATCGCGAAACGATCCGACGACTCCTTCTGGGAGTTGTTGAGGTCCGAAGGTTTTCTGGGACTTAGTCTCTGGAGCAACAATTCTGAAGCTCGGCACGAGCAACCACGCACGTGTCTTATATCTCCGTAAGTAAGGGTCTGACGGTCTTGGACACCTTTAGCAAAAAGTTGCGTCTTATCGAATGGAACATTTCACTAGAACACCACGAAACGATCCGACCACTCCTTCGACCTGTTTTGGGGTTTTGCAGTTTTCCATGGGGTATTTTGTATGGGGAAAACCGACCCATGCCCGTATCTCCGTACCTAAGCGTCTGACGGTCTTGGACCCCTTTAGGTAAAAGTTGCATTCCGTCGAGCTGAACATTTCACTAGAACATCGCGAAACGATCCGACGACTCCTTCTGGGAGTTTTTGAGGTCCGAAGGTTTTCTGGGACTTAGTCTCTGGAGCAACAATTCTGAAGCTCGGCACGAGCAACCACGCACGTGTCTTATATCTCCGTAAGTAAGTGTCTGACGGTCTTGGACACCTTTAGCAAAAAGTTGCGCCCTATCGAATGGAACATTTCACTAGAACACCACGAAACGATCCGACCACTCCTTCGACCTGTTTTGGGGTTTTGCAGTTTTCCATGGGGTATTTTGTATGGGGAAAACCGACCCATGCCCGTATCTCCGTACCTAAGCGTCTGACGGTCTTGGACCCCTTTAGGTAAAAGTTGCATTTCGTCGAGCTGAACATTTCACTAGAACATCGCGAAACGATCCGACGCCTCCTTCTGGGAGTTTTTGGGGTCCGAAGGTTTTCTGGGACTTAGTCTCTGGAGCAACATTTCTGAAGCTCGGCACGAGCAACCACGCACGTGTCTTATATCTCCGTAAGTAAGTGTCTGACGGTCTTGGACACCTTTAGCAAAAAGTTGCGCCCTATCGAATGGAACATTTCACTAGAACACCACGAAACGCTCCGACCACTCCTTCGACCTGTTTTGGGGTTTTGCAGTTTTCCATGGGGTATTTTGTATGGGGAAAACCGACCCATGCCCGTATCTCCGTACCTAAGCGTCTGACGGTCTTGGACCCCTTTAGGTAAAAGTTGCGCTCCGTCGAGCTGAACATTTCACTAGAACATCGCGAAACGATCCGACGACTCCTTCTGGGAGTTTTTGGGGTCGGAAGGTTTTCTCGGACTTAGTCTCTGGAGCAACATTTCTGAAGCTCGGCACGAGCAACCACGCACGTGTCTTATATCTCCGTAAGTAAGGGTCTGACGGTCTTGGACACCTTTAGCAAAAAGTTGCGCCCTATCGAATGGAACATTTCACTAGAACACCACGAAACGATCCGACCACTCCTTCGACCTGTTTTGGGGTTTTGCAGTTTTCCATGGGGTATTTTGTATGGGGAAAACCGACCCATGCCCGTATCTCCGTACCTAAGCGTCTGACGGTCTTGGACCCCTTTAGGTAAAAGTTGCATTCCGTCGAGCTGAACATTTCGCTAGAACATCGCGAAACGATCCGACGCCTCCTTCTGGGAGTTTTTGGGGTCGGAAGGTTTTCTGGGACTTAGTCTCTGGAGCAACAATTCTGAAGCTCGGCACGAGCAACCACGCACGTGTCTTATATCTCCGTAAGTAAGGGTCTGACGGTCTTGGACACCTTTAGCAAAAAGTTGCGCCCTATCGAATGGAACATTTCACTAGAACACCACGAAACGATCCGACCACTCCTTCGACCTGTTTTTGGGTTTTGCAGTTTTCCATGGGGTATTTTGTATGGGGAAAACCGACCCATGCCCGTATCTCCGTACCTAAGCGTCTGACGGTCTTGGACCCCTTTAGGTAAAAGTTGCATTCCGTCGAGCTGAACATTTCACTAGAACATCGCGAAACGATCCGACGACTCCTTCTGGGAGTTTTTGAGGTCCGAAGGTTTTCTGGGACTTAGTCTCTGGAGCAACAATTCTGAAGCTCGGCACGAGCAACCACGCACGTGTCTTATATCTCCGTAAGTAAGGGTCTGACGGTCTTGGACACCTTTAGCAAAAAGTTGCGCCCTATCGAATGGAACATTTCACTAGAACACCACGAAACGATCCGACCACTCCTTCGACCTGTTTTGGGGTTTTGCAGTTTTCCATGGGGTATTTTGTATGGGGAAAACCGACCCATGCCCGTATCTCCGTACCTAAGCGTCTGACGGTCTTGGACCCCTTTAGGTAAAAGTTGCATTCCGTCGAGCTGAACATTTCGCTAGAACATCGCGAAACGATCCGACGCCTCCTTCTGGGAGTTTTTGGGGTCGGAAGGTTTTCTGGGACTTAGTCTCTGGAGCAACATTTCTGAAGCTCGGCACGGGCAACCACGCACGTGTCTTATATCTCCGTAAGTAAGGGTCTGACGGTCTTGGACACCTTTAGCAAAAAGTTGCGCCCTATCGAATGGAACATTTCACTAGAACACCACGAAACGATCCGACCACTCCTTCGACCTGTTTTTGGGTTTTGCAGTTTTCCATGGGGTATTTTGTATGGGGAAAACCGACCCATGCCCGTATCTCCGTACCTAAGCGTCTGACGGTCTTGGACCCCTTTAGGTAAAAGTTGCATTCCGTCGAGCTGAACATTTCACTAGAACATCGCGAAACGATCCGACGACTCCTTCTGGGAGTTTTTGAGGTCCGAAGGTTTTCTGGGACTTAGTCTCTGGAGCAACAATTCTGAAGCTCGGCACGAGCAACCACGCACGTGTCTTATATCTCCGTAAGTAAGGGTCTGACGGTCTTGGACACCTTTAGCAAAAAGTTGCGTCTTATCGAATGGAACATTTCACTAGAACACCACGAAACGATCCGACCACTCCTTCGACCTGTTTTGGGGTTTTGCAGTTTTCCATGGGGTATTTTGTATGGGGAAAACCGACCCATGCCCGTATCTCCGTACCTAAGCGTCTGACGGTCTTGGACCCCTTTAGGTAAAAGTTGCATTCCGTCGAGCTGAACATTTCACTAGAACATCGCGAAACGATCCGACGACTCCTTCTGGGAGTTTTTGAGGTCCGAAGGTTTTCTGGGACTTAGTCTCTGGAGCAACATTTCTGAAGCTCGGCACGGGCAACCACGCACGTGTCTTATATCTCCGTAAGTAAGGGTCTGACGGTCTTGGACACCTTTAGCAAAAAGTTGCGCCCTATCGAATGGAACATTTCACTAGAACACCACGAAACGATCCGACCACTCCTTCGACCTGTTTTGGGGTTTTGCAGTTTTCCATGGGGTATTTTGTATGGGGAAAACCGACCCATGCCCGTATCTCCGTACCTAAGCGTCTGACGGTCTTGGACCCCTTTAGGTAAAAGTTGCATTCCGTCGAGCTGAACATTTCGCTAGAACATCGCGAAACGATCCGACGCCTCCTTCTGGGAGTTTTTGGGGTCGGAAGGTTTTCTGGGACTTAGTCTCTGGAGCAACAATTCTGAAGCTCGGCACGAGCAACCACGCACGTGTCTTATATCTCCGTAAGTAAGGGTCTGACGGTCTTGGACACCTTTAGCAAAAAGTTGCGCCCTATCGAATGGAACATTTCACTAGAACACCACGAAACGATCCGACCACTCCTTCGACCTGTTTTTGGGTTTTGCAGTTTTCCATGGGGTATTTTGTATGGGGAAAACCGACCCATGCCCGTATCTCCGTACCTAAGCGTCTGACGGTCTTGGACCCCTTTAGGTAAAAGTTGCATTCCGTCGAGCTGAACATTTCACTAGAACATCGCGAAACGATCCGACGACTCCTTCTGGGAGTTTTTGGGGTCCGAAGGTTTTCTGGGACTTAGTCTCTGGAGCAACATTTCTGAAGCTCGGCACGAGCAACCACGCACGTGTCTTATATCTCCGTAAGTAAGGGTCTGACGGTCTTGGACACCTTTAGCAAAAAGTTGCGTCTTATCGAATGGAACATTTCACTAGAACACCACGAAACGATCCGACCACTCCTTCGACCTGTTTTGGGGTTTTGCAGTTTTCCATGGGGTATTTTGTATGGGGAAAACCGACCCATGCCCGTATCTCCGTACCTAAGCGTCTGACGGTCTTGGACCCCTTTAGGTAAAAGTTGCATTCCGTCGAGCTGAACATTTCACTAGAACATCGCGAAACGATCCGACGACTCCTTCTGGGAGTTTTTGGGGTCGGAAGGTTTTCTGGGACTTAGTCTCTGGAGCAACATTTCTGAAGCTCGGCACGAGCAACCACGCACGTGTCTTATATCTCCGTAAGTAAGTGTCTGACGGTCTTGGACACCTTAAGCAAAAAGTTGCGCCCTATCGAATGGAACATTTCACTAGAACACCACGAAACGATCCGACCACTCCTTCGACCTGTTTTGGGGTTTTGCAGTTTTCCATGGGGTATTTTGTATGGGGAAAACCGACCCATGCCCGTATCTCCGTACCTAAGCGTCTGACGGTCTTGGACCCCTTTAGGTAAAAGTTGCATTCCGTCGAGCTGAACATTTCACTAGAACATCGCGAAACGATCCGACGACTCCTTCTGGGAGTTTTTGGGGTCGGAAGGTTTTCTGGGACTTAGTCTCTGGAGCAACATTTCTGAAGCTCGGCACGGGCAACCACGCACGTGTCTTATATCTCCGTAAGTAAGGGTCTGACGGTCTTGGACACCTTTAGCAAAAAGTTGCGCTCTATCGAATGGAACATTTCACTAGAACACCACGAAACGATCCGACCACTCCTTCGACCTGTTTTGGGGTTTTGCAGTTTTCCATGGGGTATTTTGTATGGGGAAAACCGACCCATGCCCGTATCTCCGTACCTAAGCGTTTGACGGTCTTGGACCCCTTTAGGTAAAAGTTGCATTCCGTCGAGCTGAACATTTCACTAGAACATCGCGAAACGATCCGACGACTCCTTCTGGGAGTTTTTGGGGTCCGAAGGTTTTCTGGGACTTAGTCTCTGGAGCAACATTTCTGAAGCTCGGCACGAGCAACCACGCACGTGTCTTATATCTCCGTAAGTAAGGGTCTGACGGTCTTGGACACCTTTAGCAAAAAGTTGCGCCCTATCGAATGGAACATTTCACTAGAACACCACGAAACGATCCGACCACTCCTTCGACCTGTTTTGGGGTTTTGCAGTTTTCCATGGGGTATTTTGTATGGGGAAAACCGACCCATGCCCGTATCTCCGTACCTAAGCGTCTGACGGTCTTGGACCCCTTTAGGTAAAAGTTGCATTCCGTCGAGCTGAACATTTCACTAGAACATCGCGAAACGATCCGACGACTCCTTCTGGGAGTTTTTGGGGTCGGAAGGTTTTCTCGGACTTAGTCTCTGGAGCAACATTTCTGAAGCTCGGCACGAGCAACCACGCACGTGTCTTATATCTCCGTAAGTAAGGGTCTGACGGTCTTGGACACCTTTAGCAAAAAGTTGCGCCCTATCGAATGGAACATTTCACTAGAACACCACGAAACGATCCGACCACTCCTTCGACCTGTTTTGGGGTTTTGCAGTTTTCCATGGGGTATTTTGTATGGGGAAAACCGACCCATGCCCGTATCTCCGTACCTAAGCGTCTGACGGTCTTGGACCCCTTTAGGTAAAAGTTGCATTCCGTCGAGCTGAACATTTCGCTAGAACATCGCGAAACGATCCGACGCCTCCTTCTGGGAGTTTTTGGGGTCGGAAGGTTTTCTGGGACTTAGTCTCTGGAGCAACAATTCTGAAGCTCGGCACGAGCAACCACGCACGTGTCTTATATCTCCGTAAGTAAGGGTCTGACGGTCTTGGACACCTTTAGCAAAAAGTTGCGCCCTATCGAATGGAACATTTCACTAGAACACCACGAAACGATCCGACCACTCCTTCGACCTGTTTTTGGGTTTTGCAGTTTTCCATGGGGTATTTTGTATGGGGAAAACCGACCCATGCCCGTATCTCCGTACCTAAGCGTCTGACGGTCTTGGACCCCTTTAGGTAAAAGTTGCATTCCGTCGAGCTGAACATTTCACTAGAACATCGCGAAACGATCCGACGACTCCTTCTGGGAGTTTTTGAGGTCCGAAGGTTTTCTGGGACTTAGTCTCTGGAGCAACAATTCTGAAGCTCGGCACGAGCAACCACGCACGTGTCTTATATCTCCGTAAGTAAGGGTCTGACGGTCTTGGACACCTTTAGCAAAAAGTTGCGCCCTATCGAATGGAACATTTCACTAGAACACCACGAAACGATCCGACCACTCCTTCGACCTGTTTTGGGGTTTTGCAGTTTTCCATGGGGTATTTTGTATGGGGAAAACCGACCCATGCCCGTATCTCCGTACCTAAGCGTCTGACGGTCTTGGACCCCTTTAGGTAAAAGTTGCATTCCGTCGAGCTGAACATTTCGCTAGAACATCGCGAAACGATCCGACGCCTCCTTCTGGGAGTTTTTGGGGTCGGAATGTTTTCTGGGACTTAGTCTCTGGAGCAACATTTCTGAAGCTCGGCACGAGCAACCACGCACGTGTCTTATATCTCCGTAAGTAAGTGTCTGACGGTCTTGGACACCTTTAGCAAAAAGTTGCGCCCTATCGAATGGAACATTTCACTAGAACACCACGAAACGCTCCGACCACTCCTTCGACCTGTTTTGGGGTTTTGCAGTTTTCCATGGGGTATTTTGTATGGGGAAAACCGACCCATGCCCGTATCTCCGTACCTAAGCGTCTGACGGTCTTGGACCCCTTTAGGTAAAAGTTGCACTCCGTCGAGCTGAACATTTCACTAGAACATCGCGAAACGATCCGACGACTCCTTCTGGGAGTTTTTGGGGTCGGAAGGTTTTCTCGGACTTAGTCTCTGGAGCAACATTTCTGAAGCTCGGCACGAGCAACCACGCACGTGTCTTATATCTCCGTAAGTAAGGGTCTGACGGTCTTGGACACCTTTAGCAAAAAGTTGCGCCCTATCGAATGGAACATTTCACTAGAACACCACGAAACGATCCGACCACTCCTTCGACCTGTTTTTGGGTTTTGCAGTTTTCCATGGGGTATTTTGTATGGGGAAAACCGACCCATGCCCGTATCTCCGTACCTAAGCGTCTGACGGTCTTGGACCCCTTTAGGTAAAAGTTGCATTCCGTCGAGCTGAACATTTCACTAGAACATCGCGAAACGATCCGACGACTCCTTCTGGGAGTTTTTGAGGTCCGAAGGTTTTCTGGGACTTAGTCTCTGGAGCAACAATTCTGAAGCTCGGCACGAGCAACCACGCACGTGTCTTATATCTCCGTAAGTAAGGGTCTGACGGTCTTGGACACCTTTAGCAAAAAGTTGCGCCCTATCGAATGGAACATTTCACTAGAACACCACGAAACGATCCGACCACTCCTTCGACCTGTTTTGGGGTTTTGCAGTTTTCCATGGGGTATTTTGTATGGGGAAAACCGACCCATGCCCGTATCTCCGTACCTAAGCGTCTGACGGTCTTGGACCCCTTTAGGTAAAAGTTGCATTCCGTCGAGCTGAACATTTCGCTAGAACATCGCGAAACGATCCGACGCCTCCTTCTGGGAGTTTTTGGGGTCGGAAGGTTTTCTGGGACTTAGTCTCTGGAGCAACATTTCTGAAGCTCGGCACGGGCAACCACGCACGTGTCTTATATCTCCGTAAGTAAGGGTCTGACGGTCTTGGACACCTTTAGCAAAAAGTTGCGCCCTATCGAATGGAACATTTCACTAGAACACCACGAAACGATCCGACCACTCCTTCGACCTGTTTTTGGGTTTTGCAGTTTTCCATGGGGTATTTTGTATGGGTAAAACCGACCCATGCCCGTATCTCCGTACCTAAGCGTCTGACGGTCTTGGACCCCTTTAGGTAAAAGTTGCATTCCGTCGAGCTGAACATTTCACTAGAACATCGCGAAACGATCCGACGACTCCTTCTGGGAGTTTTTGAGGTCCGAAGGTTTTCTGGGACTTAGTCTCTGGAGCAACAATTCTGAAGCTCGGCACGAGCAACCACGCACGTGTCTTATATCTCCGTAAGTAAGGGTCTGACGGTCTTGGACACCTTTAGCAAAAAGTTGCGTCTTATCGAATGGAACATTTCACTAGAACACCACGAAACGATCCGACCACTCCTTCGACCTGTTTTGGGGTTTTGCAGTTTTCCATGGGGTATTTTGTATGGGGAAAACCGACCCATGCCCGTATCTCCGTACCTAAGCGTCTGACGGTCTTGGACCCCTTTAGGTAAAAGTTGCATTCCGTCGAGCTGAACATTTCACTAGAACATCGCGAAACGATCCGACGACTCCTTCTGGGAGTTTTTGGGGTCGGAAGGTTTTCTGGGACTTAGTCTCTGGAGCAACATTTCTGAAGCTCGGCACGGGCAACCACGCACGTGTCTTATATCTCCGTAAGTAAGGGTCTGACGGTCTTGGACACCTTTAGCAAAAAGTTGCGCCCTATCGAATGGAACATTTCACTAGAACACCACGAAACGATCCGACCACTCCTTCGACCTGTTTTGGGGTTTTGCAGTTTTCCATGGGGTATTTTGTATGGGGAAAACCGACCCATGCCCGTATCTCCGTACCTAAGCGTCTGACGGTCTTGGACCCCTTTAGGTAAAAGTTGCATTCCGTCGAGCTGAACATTTCACTAGAACATCGCGAAACGATCCGACGACTCCTTCTGGGAGTTTTTGAGGTCCGAAGGTTTTCTGGGACTTAGTCTCTGGAGCAACAATTCTGAAGCTCGGCACGAGCAACCACGCACGTGTCTTATATCTCCGTAAGTAAGGGTCTGACGGTCTTGGACACCTTTAGCAAAAAGTTGCGCCCTATCGAATGGAACATTTCACTAGAACACCACGAAACGATCCGACCACTCCTTCGACCTGTTTTGGGGTTTTGCAGTTTTCCATGGGGTATTTTGTATGGGGAAAACCGACCCATGCCCGTATCTCCGTACCTAAGCGTCTGACGGTCTTGGACCCCTTTAGGTAAAAGTTGCATTCCGTCGAGCTGAACATTTCGCTAGAACATCGCGAAACGATCCGACGCCTCCTTCTGGGAGTTTTTGGGGTCGGAAGGTTTTCTGGGACTTAGTCTCTGGAGCAACATTTCTGAAGCTCGGCACGGGCAACCACGCACGTGTCTTATATCTCCGTAAGTAAGGGTCTGACGGTCTTGGACACCTTTAGCAAAAAGTTGCGCCCTATCGAATGGAACATTTCACTAGAACACCACGAAACGATCCGACCACTCCTTCGACCTGTTTTTGGGTTTTGCAGTTTTCCATGGGGTATTTTGTATGGGGAAAACCGACCCATGCCCGTATCTCCGTACCTAAGCGTCTGACGGTCTTGGACCCCTTTAGGTAAAAGTTGCATTCCGTCGAGCTGAACATTTCACTAGAACATCGCGAAACGATCCGACGACTCCTTCTGGGAGTTTTTGAGGTCCGAAGGTTTTCTGGGACTTAGTCTCTGGAGCAACAATTCTGAAGCTCGGCACGAGCAACCACGCACGTGTCTTATATCTCCGTAAGTAAGGGTCTGACGGTCTTGGACACCTTTAGCAAAAAGTTGCGTCTTATCGAATGGAACATTTCACTAGAACACCACGAAACGATCCGACCACTCCTTCGACCTGTTTTGGGGTTTTGCAGTTTTCCATGGGGTATTTTGTATGGGGAAAACCGACCCATGCCCGTATCTCCGTACCTAAGCGTCTGACGGTCTTGGACCCCTTTAGGTAAAAGTTGCATTCCGTCGAGCTGAACATTTCACTAGAACATCGCGAAACGATCCGACGACTCCTTCTGGGAGTTTTTGAGGTCCGAAGGTTTTCTGGGACTTAGTCTCTGGAGCAACATTTCTGAAGCTCGGCACGGGCAACCACGCACGTGTCTTATATCTCCGTAAGTAAGGGTCTGACGGTCTTGGACACCTTTAGCAAAAAGTTGCGCCCTATCGAATGGAACATTTCACTAGAACACCACGAAACGATCCGACCACTCCTTCGACCTGTTTTGGGGTTTTGCAGTTTTCCATGGGGTATTTTGTATGGGGAAAACCGACCCATGCCCGTATCTCCGTACCTAAGCGTCTGACGGTCTTGGACCCCTTTAGGTAAAAGTTGCATTCCGTCGAGCTGAACATTTCGCTAGAACATCGCGAAACGATCCGACGCCTCCTTCTGGGAGTTTTTGGGGTCGGAAGGTTTTCTGGGACTTAGTCTCTGGAGCAACAATTCTGAAGCTCGGCACGAGCAACCACGCACGTGTCTTATATCTCCGTAAGTAAGGGTCTGACGGTCTTGGACACCTTTAGCAAAAAGTTGCGCCCTATCGAATGGAACATTTCACTAGAACACCACGAAACGATCCGACCACTCCTTCGACCTGTTTTTGGGTTTTGCAGTTTTCCATGGGGTATTTTGTATGGGGAAAACCGACCCATGCCCGTATCTCCGTACCTAAGCGTCTGACGGTCTTGGACCCCTTTAGGTAAAAGTTGCATTCCGTCGAGCTGAACATTTCACTAGAACATCGCGAAACGATCCGACGACTCCTTCTGGGAGTTTTTGGGGTCCGAAGGTTTTCTGGGACTTAGTCTCTGGAGCAACATTTCTGAAGCTCGGCACGAGCAACCACGCACGTGTCTTATATCTCCGTAAGTAAGGGTCTGACGGTCTTGGACACCTTTAGCAAAAAGTTGCGTCTTATCGAATGGAACATTTCACTAGAACACCACGAAACGATCCGACCACTCCTTCGACCTGTTTTGGGGTTTTGCAGTTTTCCATGGGGTATTTTGTATGGGGAAAACCGACCCATGCCCGTATCTCCGTACCTAAGCGTCTGACGGTCTTGGACCCCTTTAGGTAAAAGTTGCATTCCGTCGAGCTGAACATTTCACTAGAACATCGCGAAACGATCCGACGACTCCTTCTGGGAGTTTTTGGGGTCGGAAGGTTTTCTGGGACTTAGTCTCTGGAGCAACATTTCTGAAGCTCGGCACGAGCAACCACGCACGTGTCTTATATCTCCGTAAGTAAGTGTCTGACGGTCTTGGACACCTTAAGCAAAAAGTTGCGCCCTATCGAATGGAACATTTCACTAGAACACCACGAAACGATCCGACCACTCCTTCGACCTGTTTTGGGGTTTTGCAGTTTTCCATGGGGTATTTTGTATGGGGAAAACCGACCCATGCCCGTATCTCCGTACCTAAGCGTCTGACGGTCTTGGACCCCTTTAGGTAAAAGTTGCATTCCGTCGAGCTGAACATTTCACTAGAACATCGCGAAACGATCCGACGACTCCTTCTGGGAGTTTTTGGGGTCGGAAGGTTTTCTGGGACTTAGTCTCTGGAGCAACATTTCTGAAGCTCGGCACGGGCAACCACGCACGTGTCTTATATCTCCGTAAGTAAGGGTCTGACGGTCTTGGACACCTTTAGCAAAAAGTTGCGCTCTATCGAATGGAACATTTCACTAGAACACCACGAAACGATCCGACCACTCCTTCGACCTGTTTTGGGGTTTTGCAGTTTTCCATGGGGTATTTTGTATGGGGAAAACCGACCCATGCCCGTATCTCCGTACCTAAGCGTTTGACGGTCTTGGACCCCTTTAGGTAAAAGTTGCATTCCGTCGAGCTGAACATTTCACTAGAACATCGCGAAACGATCCGACGACTCCTTCTGGGAGTTTTTGGGGTCCGAAGGTTTTCTGGGACTTAGTCTCTGGAGCAACATTTCTGAAGCTCGGCACGAGCAACCACGCACGTGTCTTATATCTCCGTAAGTAAGGGTCTGACGGTCTTGGACACCTTTAGCAAAAAGTTGCGCCCTATCGAATGGAACATTTCACTAGAACACCACGAAACGATCCGACCACTCCTTCGACCTGTTTTGGGGTTTTGCAGTTTTCCATGGGGTATTTTGTATGGGGAAAACCGACCCATGCCCGTATCTCCGTACCTAAGCGTCTGACGGTCTTGGACCCCTTTAGGTAAAAGTTGCATTCCGTCGAGCTGAACATTTCACTAGAACATCGCGAAACGATCCGACGACTCCTTCTGGGAGTTTTTGGGGTCGGAAGGTTTTCTCGGACTTAGTCTCTGGAGCAACATTTCTGAAGCTCGGCACGAGCAACCACGCACGTGTCTTATATCTCCGTAAGTAAGGGTCTGACGGTCTTGGACACCTTTAGCAAAAAGTTGCGCCCTATCGAATGGAACATTTCACTAGAACACCACGAAACGATCCGACCACTCCTTCGACCTGTTTTGGGGTTTTGCAGTTTTCCATGGGGTATTTTGTATGGGGAAAACCGACCCATGCCCGTATCTCCGTACCTAAGCGTCTGACGGTCTTGGACCCCTTTAGGTAAAAGTTGCATTCCGTCGAGCTGAACATTTCGCTAGAACATCGCGAAACGATCCGACGCCTCCTTCTGGGAGTTTTTGGGGTCGGAAGGTTTTCTGGGACTTAGTCTCTGGAGCAACAATTCTGAAGCTCGGCACGAGCAACCACGCACGTGTCTTATATCTCCGTAAGTAAGGGTCTGACGGTCTTGGACACCTTTAGCAAAAAGTTGCGCCCTATCGAATGGAACATTTCACTAGAACACCACGAAACGATCCGACCACTCCTTCGACCTGTTTTTGGGTTTTGCAGTTTTCCATGGGGTATTTTGTATGGGGAAAACCGACCCATGCCCGTATCTCCGTACCTAAGCGTCTGACGGTCTTGGACCCCTTTAGGTAAAAGTTGCATTCCGTCGAGCTGAACATTTCACTAGAACATCGCGAAACGATCCGACGACTCCTTCTGGGAGTTTTTGAGGTCCGAAGGTTTTCTGGGACTTAGTCTCTGGAGCAACAATTCTGAAGCTCGGCACGAGCAACCACGCACGTGTCTTATATCTCCGTAAGTAAGGGTCTGACGGTCTTGGACACCTTTAGCAAAAAGTTGCGCCCTATCGAATGGAACATTTCACTAGAACACCACGAAACGATCCGACCACTCCTTCGACCTGTTTTGGGGTTTTGCAGTTTTCCATGGGGTATTTTGTATGGGGAAAACCGACCCATGCCCGTATCTCCGTACCTAAGCGTCTGACGGTCTTGGACCCCTTTAGGTAAAAGTTGCATTCCGTCGAGCTGAACATTTCGCTAGAACATCGCGAAACGATCCGACGCCTCCTTCTGGGAGTTTTTGGGGTCGGAATGTTTTCTGGGACTTAGTCTCTGGAGCAACATTTCTGAAGCTCGGCACGAGCAACCACGCACGTGTCTTATATCTCCGTAAGTAAGTGTCTGACGGTCTTGGACACCTTTAGCAAAAAGTTGCGCCCTATCGAATGGAACATTTCACTAGAACACCACGAAACGCTCCGACCACTCCTTCGACCTGTTTTGGGGTTTTGCAGTTTTCCATGGGGTATTTTGTATGGGGAAAACCGACCCATGCCCGTATCTCCGTACCTAAGCGTCTGACGGTCTTGGACCCCTTTAGGTAAAAGTTGCACTCCGTCGAGCTGAACATTTCACTAGAACATCGCGAAACGATCCGACGACTCCTTCTGGGAGTTTTTGGGGTCGGAAGGTTTTCTCGGACTTAGTCTCTGGAGCAACATTTCTGAAGCTCGGCACGAGCAACCACGCACGTGTCTTATATCTCCGTAAGTAAGGGTCTGACGGTCTTGGACACCTTTAGCAAAAAGTTGCGCCCTATCGAATGGAACATTTCACTAGAACACCACGAAACGATCCGACCACTCCTTCGACCTGTTTTTGGGTTTTGCAGTTTTCCATGGGGTATTTTGTATGGGGAAAACCGACCCATGCCCGTATCTCCGTACCTAAGCGTCTGACGGTCTTGGACCCCTTTAGGTAAAAGTTGCATTCCGTCGAGCTGAACATTTCACTAGAACATCGCGAAACGATCCGACGACTCCTTCTGGGAGTTTTTGAGGTCCGAAGGTTTTCTGGGACTTAGTCTCTGGAGCAACAATTCTGAAGCTCGGCACGAGCAACCACGCACGTGTCTTATATCTCCGTAAGTAAGGGTCTGACGGTCTTGGACACCTTTAGCAAAAAGTTGCGCCCTATCGAATGGAACATTTCACTAGAACACCACGAAACGATCCGACCACTCCTTCGACCTGTTTTGGGGTTTTGCAGTTTTCCATGGGGTATTTTGTATGGGGAAAACCGACCCATGCCCGTATCTCCGTACCTAAGCGTCTGACGGTCTTGGACCCCTTTAGGTAAAAGTTGCATTCCGTCGAGCTGAACATTTCGCTAGAACATCGCGAAACGATCCGACGCCTCCTTCTGGGAGTTTTTGGGGTCGGAAGGTTTTCTGGGACTTAGTCTCTGGAGCAACATTTCTGAAGCTCGGCACGGGCAACCACGCACGTGTCTTATATCTCCGTAAGTAAGGGTCTGACGGTCTTGGACACCTTTAGCAAAAAGTTGCGCCCTATCGAATGGAACATTTCACTAGAACACCACGAAACGATCCGACCACTCCTTCGACCTGTTTTTGGGTTTTGCAGTTTTCCATGGGGTATTTTGTATGGGTAAAACCGACCCATGCCCGTATCTCCGTACCTAAGCGTCTGACGGTCTTGGACCCCTTTAGGTAAAAGTTGCATTCCGTCGAGCTGAACATTTCACTAGAACATCGCGAAACGATCCGACGACTCCTTCTGGGAGTTTTTGAGGTCCGAAGGTTTTCTGGGACTTAGTCTCTGGAGCAACAATTCTGAAGCTCGGCACGAGCAACCACGCACGTGTCTTATATCTCCGTAAGTAAGGGTCTGACGGTCTTGGACACCTTTAGCAAAAAGTTGCGTCTTATCGAATGGAACATTTCACTAGAACACCACGAAACGATCCGACCACTCCTTCGACCTGTTTTGGGGTTTTGCAGTTTTCCATGGGGTATTTTGTATGGGGAAAACCGACCCATGCCCGTATCTCCGTACCTAAGCGTCTGACGGTCTTGGACCCCTTTAGGTAAAAGTTGCATTCCGTCGAGCTGAACATTTCACTAGAACATCGCGAAACGATCCGACGACTCCTTCTGGGAGTTTTTGAGGTCCGAAGGTTTTCTGGGACTTAGTCTCTGGAGCAACATTTCTGAAGCTCGGCACGGGCAACCACGCACGTGTCTTATATCTCCGTAAGTAAGGGTCTGACGGTCTTGGACACCTTTAGCAAAAAGTTGCGCCCTATCGAATGGAACATTTCACTAGAACACCACGAAACGATCCGACCACTCCTTCGACCTGTTTTGGGGTTTTGCAGTTTTCCATGGGGTATTTTGTATGGGGAAAACCGACCCATGCCCGTATCTCCGTACCTAAGCGTCTGACGGTCTTGGACCCCTTTAGGTAAAAGTTGCATTCCGTCGAGCTGAACATTTCGCTAGAACATCGCGAAACGATCCGACGCCTCCTTCTGGGAGTTTTTGGGGTCGGAAGGTTTTCTGGGACTTAGTCTCTGGAGCAACAATTCTGAAGCTCGGCACGAGCAACCACGCACGTGTCTTATATCTCCGTAAGTAAGGGTCTGACGGTCTTGGACACCTTTAGCAAAAAGTTGCGCCCTATCGAATGGAACATTTCACTAGAACACCACGAAACGATCCGACCACTCCTTCGACCTGTTTTTGGGTTTTGCAGTTTTCCATGGGGTATTTTGTATGGGGAAAACCGACCCATGCCCGTATCTCCGTACCTAAGCGTCTGACGGTCTTGGACCCCTTTAGGTAAAAGTTGCATTCCGTCGAGCTGAACATTTCACTAGAACATCGCGAAACGATCCGACGACTCCTTCTGGGAGTTTTTGGGGTCGACTTGTGCGCAACCCCGACCTTCAGGATTTTGCTCTACGGAAGGGGGTGCACAAAAGTGTTCGTAATCAACCTCGGATTGTACTTTTCATCATCTAGGGGCACCGTAGGGACCGAAAAAAGTGGTTTCGCATGATAGTCCACCTCGACCCATGTCGACCCTTGCGCGACCCCGACCTTCAGGATTTTGCTCTACGGAAGGGGGTCTACTTGTGCGCAACCCCGACCTTCAGGATTTTGCTCTACGGAAGGGGGTGCACAAAAGTGTTCGTAATCAACCTCGGATTGTACTTTTCATCATCTAGGGGCACCGTAGGGACCGAAAAAAGTGGTTTCGCATGATAGTCCACCTCGACCCATGTCGACCCTTGCGCGACCCCGACCTTCAGGATTTTGCTCTACGGAAGGGGGTCGACTTGTGCGCAACCCCGACCTTCAGGATTTTGCTCTACGGAAGGGGGTGCACACTTGTGCGACCCCGACCTTCAGGATTTTGCTCTACGGAAGGGGGTGCACAAAAGTGTTCGTAATCAACCTCGGATTGTACTTTTCATCATCTAGGGGCACCGTAGGGACCGAAAAAAGTGGTTTCGCATGATAGTCCACCTCGACCCATGTCGACCCTTGCGCGACCCCGACCTTCAGGATTTTGCTCTACGGAAGGGGGTGCACAAAAGTGTTCGTAATCAACCTCGGATTGTACTTTTCATCATCTAGGGGCACCGTAGGGACCGAAAAAAGTGGTTTCGCATGATAGTCCACCTCGACCCATGTCGACCCTTGCGCGACCCCGACCTTCAGGATTTTGCTCTACGGAAGGGGTCCTCTCTGTACAAGGTTTAGGGGTACATTTTCACCCAAAAACCACTATCGCTCATCCGAAACAACTCCTCGACATGTGTCTTCTCTGTGAAATTGGCCCCGATCTGACGAGTAGTTTTCGAGATATGCCCCTCTGAAGGTACATATTGGGACTTAGCCGATTTTCACCCATTGCGGTGTCTATGGGGTGTTGGGAATCGCTCTACCGACCAGCCGGTTGGAGATATCGATTCCCGGTCTTCGGCGCGTTTGCTCAACTCCGTAATGCCTACTTTTCGTCCATACACACAACACCTCGCAGAGTTCTCCTTCTGCCAGATATAGCGCGTGCCCCTTTGTTCGTGCACCATTTTGGCCCGTTTTTCGCACATCGCTTCGAAACCATGCGTCCGACGCTTTTGCGTCCCAAGTACCGATGTTAGAACACCACCGTGGCTAACTTTCGTCCATATACGCCAACTCCGTGCAATGTCTCCATCACCCTGTTTTTGGGTGAAAACCCATTTCTGGGACTTAGCCGATTTTCACCCATTGCGGAGTCTATGGGGTGTTGGGAATCGCTCTACCGACCAGCCGGTTGGAGATATCGAGTTGCGGTCTTCGGCGCGTTTGCTCAACTCCGTAATGCCTACTTTTCGTCCATACACACAACACCTCGCAGAGTTCTCCTTCTGCCAGATATAGCGCGTGCCCCTTTGTTCGTGCACCATTTTGCCCGTTTTTCGCACATCGCTTCGAAACCATGCGTGCGACGGTTTTGCGTCCCAAGTACCGATGTTAGAACACCACCGTGGCTAACTTTCGTTCATATACGCCAACTCCGTGCAATGTCTCCATCACCCTGTTTTTGGGTGAAAACCCATTTCTGGGACTTAGCCGATTTTCACCCATTGCGGTGTCTATGGGGTGTTGGGAATCGCTCTACCGACCAGCCGGTTGGGGATATCGATTCCCGGTCTTCGGCGCGTTTGCTCAACTCTGTAATGCCTACTTTTCGTCCATACACACAACACCTCGCAGAGTTCTCCTTCTGCCAGATATAGCGCGTGCCCCTTTGTTCGTGCACCATTTTGCCCGTTTTTCGCACATTGCCTCGAAACCATGCGTCCGACGGTTTTGCGTCCCAGGTACCGATGTTAGAACACCACCGTGGCTAACTTTCGTCCATATACGCCAAACTTCTCAGACACTTCCATCCGAGAGTATTTCGTGTTTTCCCATATATTGCATACTGCCAGGGGTTTTCTTCCATACAACTTTCAATGTTCTGTAAAACACCCGCGCATCGTCCGATTGGACTGAAACTGCTCCGGCGCGCTCTCTGCCGTGCTACAACTCTGCGCAAACCATCAAAACCTCGATGCCTGCGTGCGCACCTAGCCATCTGAACTCCGTACACTCTGGCTTAACAGGCCTCTTAGCCCGTTACAACATGGCTAACCCACTGGTAACTGGTAACCGTCACTCGTCCAATGTGGTCCATCACCCGTGCAAGCTGTTTCGCGTGCTTGCGCTTGCTCCGTGAGCAATCCCGCGTGCATTCGGTTGTCTTCCAACAGCGTGTTCGTCTCGCAACAATCTCCTCCGTGTGTACGCCTGGTGCTATGCAACAAGTTGAAATTTTTCGGGAAGTCAAGTTTTGGGACTTGTACTTTTTTTCAACATTAAATGCAGCTTTTCGCACACCATAGCAACTCGGGCTTCGACTTTCGGGACTTAGTGCTTTTCGCGGATCAAGCCCAATGGACTTGACCCGCTAAAGCTCACCTCCTCTCTATCGCTCCATTCGGGTAGCTATGGTGCACCCCAGCCAGTAGCGCACATGCACCCCATGTCTGGGGCACAAGCACACCACCCACTAGGACACCCTTTCCCGGTGGGTGCAAGTCACTCTACTCCGAGCCCTGGGACACCTTCCCAGGGTGTTTTCCATGTACCACTAACCCTTGGTTGGACACCTCTTGGCTACTTGACCCCTTTCCCGGTGGATGCAAGTCACCGTGCGGAACCTTTCGGCCGCTCTCCCTAGGACTGTGTTGCAGGCAAGCACAGTGGTTCCGCGACCTAGAGACAGCGGCATCCCTTGTTACTGCTACTCCGAGCCCTGGGACACCTTCCCAGGGTGTTTTCCATGTACCACTAGCCTCTGGTTGACCATCGGTGGAGGTACTTGATTTCACCCAAAACCACCCTAGGTCACCGTTCCGACCGCCCAGCTACCGTTAAAACGCCTCCGGACACCAGGACACACCTTCCCGGTACCAGAACCAGTCGTAGTTGCCGTCACCCAAATTTCATACAACCGTCACCCACGGGCCGAAACACCTTGCCCCTACATGAGTCTAGTATTAGGTCCTAGGGTCTCTTTTCGACAACTCCCGACCTCCCTGATATCGAATCGTCAGTTTACATGAGGAGGCTAAACTTTCTATGACGACTCAGTACAACCATACCTCCCTATAATAGTGAAATGTCAAATTCTAGGGCTTTTTGGCCATGGAAAATTCTGAAGCTCGGCACGAGCAAACATGACCCATGCTTGTATCTCCGAAACTATGAGTCTGACAGTTTTGCACCCTTCTGCGGAAAGTTGTGTCTCGGTGAGCCTAAAAAGTCAGTAGAACATCGCGAAACGATCCGACCACTCCTTCGACCTGTTTTTGGGTTTTGCAGTTTTTAATGGGGTATTTTGTATGGGGAAAACCGACCCATGCCCGTATCTCCGTACCTAAGCGTCTGACGGTCTTGGACCCCTTTAGGTAAAAGTTGCATTCCGTCGAGCTGAACATTTCGCTAGAACATCGCGAAACGATCCGACGCCTCCTTCTGGGAGTTTTTGGGGTCGGAAGGTTTTCTGGGACTTAGTCTCTGGAGCAACAATTCTGAAGCTCGGCACGAGCAACCACGCACGTGTCTTATATCTCCGTAAGTAAGGGTCTGACGGTCTTGGACACCTTTAGCAAAAAGTTGCGCCCTATCGAATGGAACATTTCACTAGAACACCACGAAACGATCCGACCACTCCTTCGACCTGTTTTTGGGTTTTGCAGTTTTCCATGGGGTATTTTGTATGGGGAAAACCGACCCATGCCCGTATCTCCGTACCTAAGCGTCTGACGGTCTTGGACCCCTTTAGGTAAAAGTTGCATTCCGTCGAGCTGAACATTTCACTAGAACATCGCGAAACGATCCGACGACTCCTTCTGGGAGTTTTTGAGGTCCGAAGGTTTTCTGGGACTTAGTCTCTGGAGCAACAATTCTGAAGCTCGGCACGAGCAACCACGCACGTGTCTTATATCTCCGTAAGTAAGGGTCTGACGGTCTTGGACACCTTTAGCAAAAAGTTGCGCCCTATCGAATGGAACATTTCACTAGAACACCACGAAACGATCCGACCACTCCTTCGACCTGTTTTGGGGTTTTGCAGTTTTCCATGGGGTATTTTGTATGGGGAAAACCGACCCATGCCCGTATCTCCGTACCTAAGCGTCTGACGGTCTTGGACCCCTTTAGGTAAAAGTTGCATTCCGTCGAGCTGAACATTTCGCTAGAACATCGCGAAACGATCCGACGCCTCCTTCTGGGAGTTTTTGGGGTCGGAAGGTTTTCTGGGACTTAGTCTCTGGAGCAACATTTCTGAAGCTCGGCACGGGCAACCACGCACGTGTCTTATATCTCCGTAAGTAAGGGTCTGACGGTCTTGGACACCTTTAGCAAAAAGTTGCGCCCTATCGAATGGAACATTTCACTAGAACACCACGAAACGATCCGACCACTCCTTCGACCTGTTTTTGGGTTTTGCAGTTTTCCATGGGGTATTTTGTATGGGGAAAACCGACCCATGCCCGTATCTCCGTACCTAAGCGTCTGACGGTCTTGGACCCCTTTAGGTAAAAGTTGCATTCCGTCGAGCTGAACATTTCACTAGAACATCGCGAAACGATCCGACGACTCCTTCTGGGAGTTTTTGAGGTCCGAAGGTTTTCTGGGACTTAGTCTCTGGAGCAACAATTCTGAAGCTCGGCACGAGCAACCACGCACGTGTCTTATATCTCCGTAAGTAAGGGTCTGACGGTCTTGGACACCTTTAGCAAAAAGTTGCGTCTTATCGAATGGAACATTTCACTAGAACACCACGAAACGATCCGACCACTCCTTCGACCTGTTTTGGGGTTTTGCAGTTTTCCATGGGGTATTTTGTATGGGGAAAACCGACCCATGCCCGTATCTCCGTACCTAAGCGTCTGACGGTCTTGGACCCCTTTAGGTAAAAGTTGCATTCCGTCGAGCTGAACATTTCACTAGAACATCGCGAAACGATCCGACGACTCCTTCTGGGAGTTTTTGAGGTCCGAAGGTTTTCTGGGACTTAGTCTCTGGAGCAACATTTCTGAAGCTCGGCACGGGCAACCACGCACGTGTCTTATATCTCCGTAAGTAAGGGTCTGACGGTCTTGGACACCTTTAGCAAAAAGTTGCGCCCTATCGAATGGAACATTTCACTAGAACACCACGAAACGATCCGACCACTCCTTCGACCTGTTTTGGGGTTTTGCAGTTTTCCATGGGGTATTTTGTATGGGGAAAACCGACCCATGCCCGTATCTCCGTACCTAAGCGTCTGACGGTCTTGGACCCCTTTAGGTAAAAGTTGCATTCCGTCGAGCTGAACATTTCGCTAGAACATCGCGAAACGATCCGACGCCTCCTTCTGGGAGTTTTTGGGGTCGGAAGGTTTTCTGGGACTTAGTCTCTGGAGCAACAATTCTGAAGCTCGGCACGAGCAACCACGCACGTGTCTTATATCTCCGTAAGTAAGGGTCTGACGGTCTTGGACACCTTTAGCAAAAAGTTGCGCCCTATCGAATGGAACATTTCACTAGAACACCACGAAACGATCCGACCACTCCTTCGACCTGTTTTTGGGTTTTGCAGTTTTCCATGGGGTATTTTGTATGGGGAAAACCGACCCATGCCCGTATCTCCGTACCTAAGCGTCTGACGGTCTTGGACCCCTTTAGGTAAAAGTTGCATTCCGTCGAGCTGAACATTTCACTAGAACATCGCGAAACGATCCGACGACTCCTTCTGGGAGTTTTTGGGGTCCGAAGGTTTTCTGGGACTTAGTCTCTGGAGCAACATTTCTGAAGCTCGGCACGAGCAACCACGCACGTGTCTTATATCTCCGTAAGTAAGGGTCTGACGGTCTTGGACACCTTTAGCAAAAAGTTGCGTCTTATCGAATGGAACATTTCACTAGAACACCACGAAACGATCCGACCACTCCTTCGACCTGTTTTGGGGTTTTGCAGTTTTCCATGGGGTATTTTGTATGGGGAAAACCGACCCATGCCCGTATCTCCGTACCTAAGCGTCTGACGGTCTTGGACCCCTTTAGGTAAAAGTTGCATTCCGTCGAGCTGAACATTTCACTAGAACATCGCGAAACGATCCGACGACTCCTTCTGGGAGTTTTTGGGGTCGGAAGGTTTTCTGGGACTTAGTCTCTGGAGCAACATTTCTGAAGCTCGGCACGAGCAACCACGCACGTGTCTTATATCTCCGTAAGTAAGTGTCTGACGGTCTTGGACACCTTAAGCAAAAAGTTGCGCCCTATCGAATGGAACATTTCACTAGAACACCACGAAACGATCCGACCACTCCTTCGACCTGTTTTGGGGTTTTGCAGTTTTCCATGGGGTATTTTGTATGGGGAAAACCGACCCATGCCCGTATCTCCGTACCTAAGCGTCTGACGGTCTTGGACCCCTTTAGGTAAAAGTTGCATTCCGTCGAGCTGAACATTTCACTAGAACATCGCGAAACGATCCGACGACTCCTTCTGGGAGTTTTTGGGGTCGGAAGGTTTTCTGGGACTTAGTCTCTGGAGCAACATTTCTGAAGCTCGGCACGGGCAACCACGCACGTGTCTTATATCTCCGTAAGTAAGGGTCTGACGGTCTTGGACACCTTTAGCAAAAAGTTGCGCTCTATCGAATGGAACATTTCACTAGAACACCACGAAACGATCCGACCACTCCTTCGACCTGTTTTGGGGTTTTGCAGTTTTCCATGGGGTATTTTGTATGGGGAAAACCGACCCATGCCCGTATCTCCGTACCTAAGCGTTTGACGGTCTTGGACCCCTTTAGGTAAAAGTTGCATACCGTCGAGTTGAACATTTCACTAGAACATCGCGAAACGATCCGACGACTCCTTCTGGGAGTTTTTGAGGTCCGAAGGTTTTCTGGGACTTAGTCTCTGGAGCAACAATTCTGAAGCTCGGCACGAGCAACCACGCACGTGTCTTATATCTCCGTAAGTAAGGGTCTGACGGTCTTGGACACCTTTAGCAAAAAGTTGCGCCCTATCGAATGGAACATTTCACTAGAACACCACGAAACGATCCGACCACTCCTTCGACCTGTTTTGGGGTTTTGCAGTTTTCCATGGGGTATTTTGTATGGGGAAAACCGACCCATGCCCGTATCTCCGTACCTAAGCGTCTGACGGTCTTGGACCCCTTTAGGTAAAAGTTGCATTCCGTCGAGCTGAACATTTCGCTAGAACATCGCGAAACGATCCGACGCCTCCTTCTGGGAGTTTTTGGGGTCGGAAGGTTTTCTGGGACTTAGTCTCTGGAGCAACAATTCTGAAGCTCGGCACGAGCAACCACGCACGTGTCTTATATCTCCGTAAGTAAGGGTCTGACGGTCTTGGACACCTTTAGCAAAAAGTTGCGCCCTATCGAATGGAACATTTCACTAGAACACCACGAAACGATCCGACCACTCCTTCGACCTGTTTTTGGGTTTTGCAGTTTTCCATGGGGTATTTTGTATGGGGAAAACCGACCCATGCCCGTATCTCCGTACCTAAGCGTCTGACGGTCTTGGACCCCTTTAGGTAAAAGTTGCATTCCGTCGAGCTGAACATTTCACTAGAACATCGCGAAACGATCCGACGACTCCTTCTGGGAGTTTTTGAGGTCCGAAGGTTTTCTGGGACTTAGTCTCTGGAGCAACAATTCTGAAGCTCGGCACGAGCAACCACGCACGTGTCTTATATCTCCGTAAGTAAGGGTCTGACGGTCTTGGACACCTTTAGCAAAAAGTTGCGCCCTATCGAATGGAACATTTCACTAGAACACCACGAAACGATCCGACCACTCCTTCGACCTGTTTTGGGGTTTTGCAGTTTTCCATGGGGTATTTTGTATGGGGAAAACCGACCCATGCCCGTATCTCCGTACCTAAGCGTCTGACGGTCTTGGACCCCTTTAGGTAAAAGTTGCATTCCGTCGAGCTGAACATTTCGCTAGAACATCGCGAAACGATCCGACGCCTCCTTCTGGGAGTTTTTGGGGTCGGAATGTTTTCTGGGACTTAGTCTCTGGAGCAACATTTCTGAAGCTCGGCACGAGCAACCACGCACGTGTCTTATATCTCCGTAAGTAAGTGTCTGACGGTCTTGGACACCTTTAGCAAAAAGTTGCGCCCTATCGAATGGAACATTTCACTAGAACACCACGAAACGCTCCGACCTCTCCTTCGACCTGTTTTGGGGTTTTGCAGTTTTCCATGGGGTATTTTGTATGGGGAAAACCGACCCATGCCCGTATCTCCGTACCTAAGCGTCTGACGGTCTTGGACCCCTTTAGGTAAAAGTTGCACTCCGTCGAGCTGAACATTTCACTAGAACATCGCGAAACGATCCGACGACTCCTTCTGGGAGTTTTTGGGGTCGGAAGGTTTTCTCGGACTTAGTCTCTGGAGCAACATTTCTGAAGCTCGGCACGAGCAACCACGCACGTGTCTTATATCTCCGTAAGTAAGGGTCTGACGGTCTTGGACACCTTTAGCAAAAAGTTGCGCCCTATCGAATGGAACATTTCACTAGAACACCACGAAACGATCCGACCACTCCTTCGACCTGTTTTTGGGTTTTGCAGTTTTCCATGGGGTATTTTGTATGGGGAAAACCGACCCATGCCCGTATCTCCGTACCTAAGCGTCTGACGGTCTTGGACCCCTTTAGGTAAAAGTTGCATTCCGTCGAGCTGAACATTTCACTAGAACATCGCGAAACGATCCGACGACTCCTTCTGGGAGTTTTTGAGGTCCGAAGGTTTTCTGGGACTTAGTCTCTGGAGCAACAATTCTGAAGCTCGGCACGAGCAACCACGCACGTGTCTTATATCTCCGTAAGTAAGGGTCTGACGGTCTTGGACACCTTTAGCAAAAAGTTGCGCCCTATCGAATGGAACATTTCACTAGAACACCACGAAACGATCCGACCACTCCTTCGACCTGTTTTGGGGTTTTGCAGTTTTCCATGGGGTATTTTGTATGGGGAAAACCGACCCATGCCCGTATCTCCGTACCTAAGCGTCTGACGGTCTTGGACCCCTTTAGGTAAAAGTTGCATTCCGTCGAGCTGAACATTTCGCTAGAACATCGCGAAACGATCCGACGCCTCCTTCTGGGAGTTTTTGGGGTCGGAAGGTTTTCTGGGACTTAGTCTCTGGAGCAACATTTCTGAAGCTCGGCACGGGCAACCACGCACGTGTCTTATATCTCCGTAAGTAAGGGTCTGACGGTCTTGGACACCTTTAGCAAAAAGTTGCGCCCTATCGAATGGAACATTTCACTAGAACACCACGAAACGATCCGACCACTCCTTCGACCTGTTTTTGGGTTTTGCAGTTTTCCATGGGGTATTTTGTATGGGTAAAACCGACCCATGCCCGTATCTCCGTACCTAAGCGTCTGACGGTCTTGGACCCCTTTAGGTAAAAGTTGCATTCCGTCGAGCTGAACATTTCACTAGAACATCGCGAAACGATCCGACGACTCCTTCTGGGAGTTTTTGAGGTCCGAAGGTTTTCTGGGACTTAGTCTCTGGAGCAACAATTCTGAAGCTCGGCACGAGCAACCACGCACGTGTCTTATATCTCCGTAAGTAAGGGTCTGACGGTCTTGGACACCTTTAGCAAAAAGTTGCGTCTTATCGAATGGAACATTTCACTAGAACACCACGAAACGATCCGACCACTCCTTCGACCTGTTTTGGGGTTTTGCAGTTTTCCATGGGGTATTTTGTATGGGGAAAACCGACCCATGCCCGTATCTCCGTACCTAAGCGTCTGACGGTCTTGGACCCCTTTAGGTAAAAGTTGCATTCCGTCGAGCTGAACATTTCACTAGAACATCGCGAAACGATCCGACGACTCCTTCTGGGAGTTTTTGAGGTCCGAAGGTTTTCTGGGACTTAGTCTCTGGAGCAACATTTCTGAAGCTCGGCACGGGCAACCACGCACGTGTCTTATATCTCCGTAAGTAAGGGTCTGACGGTCTTGGACACCTTTAGCAAAAAGTTGCGCCCTATCGAATGGAACATTTCACTAGAACACCACGAAACGATCCGACCACTCCTTCGACCTGTTTTGGGGTTTTGCAGTTTTCCATGGGGTATTTTGTATGGGGAAAACCGACCCATGCCCGTATCTCCGTACCTAAGCGTCTGACGGTCTTGGACCCCTTTAGGTAAAAGTTGCATTCCGTCGAGCTGAACATTTCGCTAGAACATCGCGAAACGATCCGACGCCTCCTTCTGGGAGTTTTTGGGGTCGGAAGGTTTTCTGGGACTTAGTCTCTGGAGCAACAATTCTGAAGCTCGGCACGAGCAACCACGCACGTGTCTTATATCTCCGTAAGTAAGGGTCTGACGGTCTTGGACACCTTTAGCAAAAAGTTGCGCCCTATCGAATGGAACATTTCACTAGAACACCACGAAACGATCCGACCACTCCTTCGACCTGTTTTTGGGTTTTGCAGTTTTCCATGGGGTATTTTGTATGGGGAAAACCGACCCATGCCCGTATCTCCGTACCTAAGCGTCTGACGGTCTTGGACCCCTTTAGGTAAAAGTTGCATTCCGTCGAGCTGAACATTTCACTAGAACATCGCGAAACGATCCGACGACTCCTTCTGGGAGTTTTTGGGGTCGACTTGTGCGCAACCCCGACCTTCAGGATTTTGCTCTACGGAAGGGGGTGCACAAAAGTGTTCGTAATCAACCTCGGATTGTACTTTTCATCATCTAGGGGCACCGTAGGGACCGAAAAAAGTGGTTTCGCATGATAGTCCACCTCGACCCATGTCGACCCTTGCGCGACCCCGACCTTCAGGATTTTGCTCTACGGAAGGGGGTCTACTTGTGCGCAACCCCGACCTTCAGGATTTTGCTCTACGGAAGGGGGTGCACAAAAGTGTTCGTAATCAACCTCGGATTGTACTTTTCATCATCTAGGGGCACCGTAGGGACCGAAAAAAGTGGTTTCGCATGATAGTCCACCTCGACCCATGTCGACCCTTGCGCGACCCCGACCTTCAGGATTTTGCTCTACGGAAGGGGGTCGACTTGTGCGCAACCCCGACCTTCAGGATTTTGCTCTACGGAAGGGGGTGCACACTTGTGCGACCCCGACCTTCAGGATTTTGCTCTACGGAAGGGGGTGCACAAAAGTGTTCGTAATCAACCTCGGATTGTACTTTTCATCATCTAGGGGCACCGTAGGGACCGAAAAAAGTGGTTTCGCATGATAGTCCACCTCGACCCATGTCGACCCTTGCGCGACCCCGACCTTCAGGATTTTGCTCTACGGAAGGGGGTGCACAAAAGTGTTCGTAATCAACCTCGGATTGTACTTTTCATCATCTAGGGGCACCGTAGGGACCGAAAAAAGTGGTTTCGCATGATAGTCCACCTCGACCCATGTCGACCCTTGCGCGACCCCGACCTTCAGGATTTTGCTCTACGGAAGGGGTCCTCTCTGTACAAGGTTTAGGGGTACATTTTCACCCAAAAACCACTATCGCTCATCCGAAACAACTCCTCGACATGTGTCTTCTCTGTGAAATTGGCCCCGATCTGACGAGTAGTTTTCGAGATATGCCCCTCTGAAGGTACATATTGGGACTTAGCCGATTTTCACCCATTGCGGTGTCTATGGGGTGTTGGGAATCGCTCTACCGACCAGCCGGTTGGAGATATCGATTCCCGGTCTTCGGCGCGTTTGCTCAACTCCGTAATGCCTACTTTTCGTCCATACACACAACACCTCGCAGAGTTCTCCTTCTGCCAGATATAGCGCGTGCCCCTTTGTTCGTGCACCATTTTGGCCCGTTTTTCGCACATCGCTTCGAAACCATGCGTCCGACGCTTTTGCGTCCCAAGTACCGATGTTAGAACACCACCGTGGCTAACTTTCGTCCATATACGCCAACTCCGTGCAATGTCTCCATCACCCTGTTTTTGGGTGAAAACCCATTTCTGGGACTTAGCCGATTTTCACCCATTGCGGAGTCTATGGGGTGTTGGGAATCGCTCTACCGACCAGCCGGTTGGAGATATCGAGTTGCGGTCTTCGGCGCGTTTGCTCAACTCCGTAATGCCTACTTTTCGTCCATACACACAACACCTCGCAGAGTTCTCCTTCTGCCAGATATAGCGCGTGCCCCTTTGTTCGTGCACCATTTTGCCCGTTTTTCGCACATCGCTTCGAAACCATGCGTGCGACGGTTTTGCGTCCCAAGTACCGATGTTAGAACACCACCGTGGCTAACTTTCGTTCATATACGCCAACTCCGTGCAATGTCTCCATCACCCTGTTTTTGGGTGAAAACCCATTTCTGGGACTTAGCCGATTTTCACCCATTGCGGTGTCTATGGGGTGTTGGGAATCGCTCTACCGACCAGCCGGTTGGGGATATCGATTCCCGGTCTTCGGCGCGTTTGCTCAACTCTGTAATGCCTACTTTTCGTCCATACACACAACACCTCGCAGAGTTCTCCTTCTGCCAGATATAGCGCGTGCCCCTTTGTTCGTGCACCATTTTGCCCGTTTTTCGCACATTGCCTCGAAACCATGCGTCCGACGGTTTTGCGTCCCAGGTACCGATGTTAGAACACCACCGTGGCTAACTTTCGTCCATATACGCCAAACTTCTCAGACACTTCCATCCGAGAGTATTTCGTGTTTTCCCATATATTGCATACTGCCAGGGGTTTTCTTCCATACAACTTTCAATGTTCTGTAAAACACCCGCGCATCGTCCGATTGGACTGAAACTGCTCCGGCGCGCTCTCTGCCGTGCTACAACTCTGCGCAAACCATCAAAACCTCGATGCCTGCGTGCGCACCTAGCCATCTGAACTCCGTACACTCTGGCTTAACAGGCCTCTTAGCCCGTTACAACATGGCTAACCCACTGGTAACTGGTAACCGTCACTCGTCCAATGTGGTCCATCACCCGTGCAAGCTGTTTCGCGTGCTTGCGCTTGCTCCGTGAGCAATCCCGCGTGCATTCGGTTGTCTTCCAACAGCGTGTTCGTCTCGCAACAATCTCCTCCGTGTGTACGCCTGGTGCTATGCAACAAGTTGAAATTTTTCGGGAAGTCAAGTTTTGGGACTTGTACTTTTTTTCAACATTAAATGCAGCTTTTCGCACACCATAGCAACTCGGGCTTCGACTTTCGGGACTTAGTGCTTTTCGCGGATCAAGCCCAATGGACTTGACCCGCTAAAGCTCACCTCCTCTCTATCGCTCCATTCGGGTAGCTATGGTGCACCCCAGCCAGTAGCGCACATGCACCCCATGTCTGGGGCACAAGCACACCACCCACTAGGACACCCTTTCCCGGTGGGTGCAAGTCACTCTACTCCGAGCCCTGGGACACCTTCCCAGGGTGTTTTCCATGTACCACTAACCCTTGGTTGGACACCTCTTGGCTACTTGACCCCTTTCCCGGTGGATGCAAGTCACCGTGCGGAACCTTTCGGCCGCTCTCCCTAGGACTGTGTTGCAGGCAAGCACAGTGGTTCCGCGACCTAGAGACAGCGGCATCCCTTGTTACTGCTACTCCGAGCCCTGGGACACCTTCCCAGGGTGTTTTCCATGTACCACTAGCCTCTGGTTGACCATCGGTGGAGGTACTTGATTTCACCCAAAACCACCCTAGGTCACCGTTCCGACCGCCCAGCTACCGTTAAAACGCCTCCGGACACCAGGACACACCTTCCCGGTACCAGAACCAGTCGTAGTTGCCGTCACCCAAATTTCATACAACCGTCACCCACGGGCCGAAACACCTTGCCCCTACATGTGTCTAGTATTAGGTCCTAGGGTCTCTTTTCGACAACTCCCGACCTCCCTGATATCGAATCGTCAGTTTACATGAGGAGGCTAAACTTTCTATGACGACTCAGTACAACCATACCTCCCTATAATAGTGAAATGTCAAATTCTAGGGCTTTTTGGCCATGGAAAATTCTGAAGCTCGGCACGAGCAAACATGACCCATGCTTGTATCTCCGAAACTATGAGTCTGACAGTTTTGCACCCTTCTGCGGAAAGTTGTGTCTCGGTGAGCCTAAAAAGTCAGTAGAACATCGCGAAACGATCCGACCACTCCTTCGACCTGTTTTTGGGTTTTGCAGTTTTTAATGGGGTATTTTGTATGGGGAAAACCGACCCATGCCCGTATCTCCGTACCTAAGCGTCTGACGGTCTTGGACCCCTTTAGGTAAAAGTTGCATTCCGTCGAGCTGAACATTTCACTAGAACATCGCGAAACGATCCGACGACTCCTTCTGGGAGTTTTTGGGGTCGACTTGTGCGCAACCCCGACCTTCAGGATTTTGCTCTACGGAAGGGGGTGCACAAAAGTGTTCGTAATCAACCTCGGATTGTACTTTTCATCATCTAGGGGCACCGTAGGGACCGAAAAAAGTGGTTTCGCATGATAGTCCACCTCGACCCATGTCGACCCTTGCGCGACCCCGACCTTCAGGATTTTGCTCTACGGAAGGGGGTCTACTTGTGCGCAACCCCGACCTTCAGGATTTTGCTCTACGGAAGGGGGTGCACAAAAGTGTTCGTAATCAACCTCGGATTGTACTTTTCATCATCTAGGGGCACCGTAGGGACCGAAAAAAGTGGTTTCGCATGATAGTCCACCTCGACCCATGTCGACCCTTGCGCGACCCCGACCTTCAGGATTTTGCTCTACGGAAGGGGGTCGACTTGTGCGCAACCCCGACCTTCAGGATTTTGCTCTACGGAAGGGGGTGCACACTTGTGCGACCCCGACCTTCAGGATTTTGCTCTACGGAAGGGGGTGCACAAAAGTGTTCGTAATCAACCTCGGATTGTACTTTTCATCATCTAGGGGCACCGTAGGGACCGAAAAAAGTGGTTTCGCATGATAGTCCACCTCGACCCATGTCGACCCTTGCGCGACCCCGACCTTCAGGATTTTGCTCTACGGAAGGGGGTGCACAAAAGTGTTCGTAATCAACCTCGGATTGTACTTTTCATCATCTAGGGGCACCGTAGGGACCGAAAAAAGTGGTTTCGCATGATAGTCCACCTCGACCCATGTCGACCCTTGCGCGACCCCGACCTTCAGGATTTTGCTCTACGGAAGGGGTCCTCTCTGTACAAGGTTTAGGGGTACATTTTCACCCAAAAACCACTATCGCTCATCCGAAACAACTCCTCGACATGTGTCTTCTCTGTGAAATTGGCCCCGATCTGACGAGTAGTTTTCGAGATATGCCCCTCTGAAGGTACATATTGGGACTTAGCCGATTTTCACCCATTGCGGTGTCTATGGGGTGTTGGGAATCGCTCTACCGACCAGCCGGTTGGAGATATCGATTCCCGGTCTTCGGCGCGTTTGCTCAACTCCGTAATGCCTACTTTTCGTCCATACACACAACACCTCGCAGAGTTCTCCTTCTGCCAGATATAGCGCGTGCCCCTTTGTTCGTGCACCATTTTGGCCCGTTTTTCGCACATCGCTTCGAAACCATGCGTCCGACGCTTTTGCGTCCCAAGTACCGATGTTAGAACACCACCGTGGCTAACTTTCGTCCATATACGCCAACTCCGTGCAATGTCTCCATCACCCTGTTTTTGGGTGAAAACCCATTTCTGGGACTTAGCCGATTTTCACCCATTGCGGAATCTATGGGGTGTTGGGAATCGCTCTACCGACCAGCCGGTTGGAGATATCGAGTTGCGGTCTTCGGCGCGTTTGCTCAACTCCGTAATGCCTACTTTTCGTCCATACACACAACACCTCGCAGAGTTCTCCTTCTGCCAGATATAGCGCGTGCCCCTTTGTTCGTGCACCATTTTGCCCGTTTTTCGCACATCGCTTCGAAACCATGCGTGCGACGGTTTTGCGTCCCAAGTACCGATGTTAGAACACCACCGTGGCTAACTTTCGTTCATATACGCCAACTCCGTGCAATGTCTCCATCACCCTGTTTTTGGGTGAAAACCCATTTCTGGGACTTAGCCGATTTTCACCCATTGCGGTGTCTATGGGGTGTTGGGAATCGCTCTACCGACCAGCCGGTTGGGGATATCGATTCCCGGTCTTCGGCGCGTTTGCTCAACTCTGTAATGCCTACTTTTCGTCCATACACACAACACCTCGCAGAGTTCTCCTTCTGCCAGATATAGCGCGTGCCCCTTTGTTCGTGCACCATTTTGGCCCGTTTTTCGCACATCGCTTCGAAACCATGCGTCCGACGCTTTTGCGTCCCAAGTACCGATGTTAGAACACCACCGTGGCTAACTTTCGTCCATATACGCCAACTCCGTGCAATGTCTCCATCACCCTGTTTTTGGGTGAAAACCCATTTCTGGGACTTAGCCGATTTTCACCCATTGCGGTGTCTATGGGGTGTTGGGAATCGCTCTACCGACCAGCCGGTTGGAGATATCGATTCCCGGTCTTCGGCGCGTTTGCTCAACTCCGTAATGCCTACTTTTCGTCCATACACACAACACCTCGCAGAGTTCTCCTTCTGCCAGATATAGCGCGTGCCCCTTTGTTCGTGCACCATTTTGGCCCGTTTTTCGCACATCGCTTCGAAACCATGCGTCCGACGCTTTTGCGTCCCAAGTACCGATGTTAGAACACCACCGTGGCTAACTTTCGTCCATATACGCCAACTCCGTGCAATGTCTCCATCACCCTGTTTTTGGGTGAAAACCCATTTCTGGGACTTAGCCGATTTTCACCCATTGCGGAGTCTATGGGGTGTTGGGAATCGCTCTACCGACCAGCCGGTTGGAGATATCGAGTTGCGGTCTTCGGCGCGTTTGCTCAACTCCGTAATGCCTACTTTTCGTCCATACACACAACACCTCGCAGAGTTCTCCTTCTGCCAGATATAGCGCGTGCCCCTTTGTTCGTGCACCATTTTGCCCGTTTTTCGCACATCGCTTCGAAACCATGCGTGCGACGGTTTTGCGTCCGAAGTACCGATGTTAGAACACCACCGTGGCTAACTTTCGTTCATATACGCCAACTCCGTGCAATGTCTCCATCACCCTGTTTTTGGGTGAAAACCCATTTCTGGGACTTAGCCGATTTTCACCCATTGCGGTGTCTATGGGGTGTTGGGAATCGCTCTACCGACCAGCCGGTTGGGGATATCGATTCCCGGTCTTCGGCGCGTTTGCTCAACTCTGTAATGCCTACTTTTCGTCCATACACACAACACCTCGCAGAGTTCTCCTTCTGCCAGATATAGCGCGTGCCCCTTTGTTCGTGCACCATTTTGGCCCGTTTTTCGCACATTGCCTCGAAACCATGCGTCCGACGCTTTTGCGTCCCAAGTACCAATTAGAACACCACCGTGGCTAACTTTCGTCCATATACGCCAACTCCGTGCAATGTCTCCATCACCCTGATTTTGGGTGAAAACCCATTTCAGGGACTTAGCCGATTTTCACCCATTGCGGTGTCTATGGGGTGTTGGGAATCGCTCTACCGACCAGCCGGTTGGAGATATCGATTCCCGGTCTTCGGCGCGTTTGCTCAACTCCGTAATGCCTACTTTTCGTCCATACACACAACACCTCGCAGAGCTCTCCTTCTGCCAGATATAGCGCGTGCCCCTTTGTTCGTGCACCATTTTGCCCGTTTTTCGCACATTGCCTCGAAACCATGCGTCCGACGGTTTTGCGTCCCAAGTATCGATGTTAGAACACCACCGTGGCTAACTTTCGTTCATATACGCCAAACTTCTCAGACACCTCCATCCGAGAGTATTTCGTGTTTTCCCATATATTGCATACTTCCAGGGGTTTGCTTCCATACAACTTTCAATGTTCTGTAAAACACCCGCGCATCGTCCGATTGGACTGAAACTGCTCCGGCGCGCTCTCTGCCGTGCTACAACTCTGCGCAAACCATCAAAACCTCGATGCCTGCGTGCGCACCTAGCCATCTGAACTCCGTACACTCTGGCTTAACAGGCCTCTTAGCCCGTTACAACATGGCTAACCCACTGGTAACTGGTAACCGTCACTCGTCCAATGTGGTCCATCACCCGTGCAAGCTGTTTCGCGTGCTTGCGCTTGCTCCGTGAGCAATCCCGCGTGCATTCGGTTGTCTTCCAACAGCGTGTTCGTCTCGCAACAATCTCCTCCGTGTGTACGCCTGGTGCTATGCAACAAGTTGAAATTTTTCGGGAAGTCAAGTTTTGGGACTTGTACTTTTTTTCAACATCAAATGCAGCTTTTCGCACACCATAGCAACTCGGGCTTCGACTTTCGGGACTTAGTGCTTTTCGCGGATCAAGCCCAATGGACTTGACCCGCTAAAGCTCACCTCCTCTCTATCGCTCCATTCGGGTAGCTATGGTGCACCCCAGCCAGTAGCGCACATGCACCCCATGTCTGGGGCACAAGCACACCACCCACTAGGACACCCTTTCCCGGTGGGTGCAAGTCACTCTACTCCGAGCCCTGGGACACCTTCCCAGGGTGTTTTCCATGTACCACTAACCCTTGGTTGGACACCTCTTGGCTACTTGACCCCTTTCCCGGTGGATGCAAGTCACCGTGCGGAACCTTTCGGCCGCTCTCCCTAGGACTGTGTTGCAGGCAAGCACAGTGGTTCCGCGACCTAGAGACAGCGGCATCCCTTGTTACTGCTACTCCGAGCCCTGGGACACCTTCCCAGGGTGTTTTCCATGTACCACTAGCCTCTGGTTGACCATCGGTGGAGGTACTTGATTTCACCCAAAACCACCCTAGGTCACCGTTCCGACCGCCCAGCTACCGTTAAAACGCCTCCGGACACCAGGACACACCTTCCCGGTACCAGAACCAGTCGTAGTTGCCGTCACCCAAATTTCATACAACCGTCACCCACGGGCCGAAACACCTTGCCCCTACATGTGTCTAGTATTAGGTCCTAGGGTCTCTTTTCGACAACTCCCGACCTCCCTGATATCGAATCGTCAGTTTACATGAGGAGGCTAAACTTTCTATGACGACTCAGTACAACCATACCTCCCTATAATAGTGAAATGTCAAATTCTAGGGCTTTTTGGCCATGGAAAATTCTGAAGCTCGGCACGAGCAAACATGACCCATGCTTGTATCTCCGAAACTATGAGTCTGACAGTTTTGCACCCTTCTGCGGAAAGTTGTGTCTCGGTGAGCCTAAAAAGTCAGTAGAACATCGCGAAACGATCCGACCACTCCTTCGACCTGTTTTTGGGTTTTGCAGTTTTTAATGGGGTATTTTGTATGGGGAAAACCGACCCATGCCCGTATCTCCGTACCTAAGCGTCTGACGGTCTTGGACCCCTTTAGGTAAAAGTTGCATTCCGTCGAGCTGAACATTTCGCTAGAACATCGCGAAACGATCCGACGCCTCCTTCTGGGAGTTTTTGGGGTCGGAAGGTTTTCTGGGACTTAGTCTCTGGAGCAACAATTCTGAAGCTCGGCACGAGCAACCACGCACGTGTCTTATATCTCCGTAAGTAAGGGTCTGACGGTCTTGGACACCTTTAGCAAAAAGTTGCGCCCTATCGAATGGAACATTTCACTAGAACACCACGAAACGATCCGACCACTCCTTCGACCTGTTTTTGGGTTTTGCAGTTTTCCATGGGGTATTTTGTATGGGGAAAACCGACCCATGCCCGTATCTCCGTACCTAAGCGTCTGACGGTCTTGGACCCCTTTAGGTAAAAGTTGCATTCCGTCGAGCTGAACATTTCACTAGAACATCGCGAAACGATCCGACGACTCCTTCTGGGAGTTTTTGAGGTCCGAAGGTTTTCTGGGACTTAGTCTCTGGAGCAACAATTCTGAAGCTCGGCACGAGCAACCACGCACGTGTCTTATATCTCCGTAAGTAAGGGTCTGACGGTCTTGGACACCTTTAGCAAAAAGTTGCGCCCTATCGAATGGAACATTTCACTAGAACACCACGAAACGATCCGACCACTCCTTCGACCTGTTTTGGGGTTTTGCAGTTTTCCATGGGGTATTTTGTATGGGGAAAACCGACCCATGCCCGTATCTCCGTACCTAAGCGTCTGACGGTCTTGGACCCCTTTAGGTAAAAGTTGCATTCCGTCGAGCTGAACATTTCGCTAGAACATCGCGAAACGATCCGACGCCTCCTTCTGGGAGTTTTTGGGGTCGGAAGGTTTTCTGGGACTTAGTCTCTGGAGCAACATTTCTGAAGCTCGGCACGGGCAACCACGCACGTGTCTTATATCTCCGTAAGTAAGGGTCTGACGGTCTTGGACACCTTTAGCAAAAAGTTGCGCCCTATCGAATGGAACATTTCACTAGAACACCACGAAACGATCCGACCACTCCTTCGACCTGTTTTTGGGTTTTGCAGTTTTCCATGGGGTATTTTGTATGGGGAAAACCGACCCATGCCCGTATCTCCGTACCTAAGCGTCTGACGGTCTTGGACCCCTTTAGGTAAAAGTTGCATTCCGTCGAGCTGAACATTTCACTAGAACATCGCGAAACGATCCGACGACTCCTTCTGGGAGTTTTTGAGGTCCGAAGGTTTTCTGGGACTTAGTCTCTGGAGCAACAATTCTGAAGCTCGGCACGAGCAACCACGCACGTGTCTTATATCTCCGTAAGTAAGGGTCTGACGGTCTTGGACACCTTTAGCAAAAAGTTGCGTCTTATCGAATGGAACATTTCACTAGAACACCACGAAACGATCCGACCACTCCTTCGACCTGTTTTGGGGTTTTGCAGTTTTCCATGGGGTATTTTGTATGGGGAAAACCGACCCATGCCCGTATCTCCGTACCTAAGCGTCTGACGGTCTTGGACCCCTTTAGGTAAAAGTTGCATTCCGTCGAGCTGAACATTTCACTAGAACATCGCGAAACGATCCGACGACTCCTTCTGGGAGTTTTTGAGGTCCGAAGGTTTTCTGGGACTTAGTCTCTGGAGCAACATTTCTGAAGCTCGGCACGGGCAACCACGCACGTGTCTTATATCTCCGTAAGTAAGGGTCTGACGGTCTTGGACACCTTTAGCAAAAAGTTGCGCCCTATCGAATGGAACATTTCACTAGAACACCACGAAACGATCCGACCACTCCTTCGACCTGTTTTGGGGTTTTGCAGTTTTCCATGGGGTATTTTGTATGGGGAAAACCGACCCATGCCCGTATCTCCGTACCTAAGCGTCTGACGGTCTTGGACCCCTTTAGGTAAAAGTTGCATTCCGTCGAGCTGAACATTTCGCTAGAACATCGCGAAACGATCCGACGCCTCCTTCTGGGAGTTTTTGGGGTCGGAAGGTTTTCTGGGACTTAGTCTCTGGAGCAACAATTCTGAAGCTCGGCACGAGCAACCACGCACGTGTCTTATATCTCCGTAAGTAAGGGTCTGACGGTCTTGGACACCTTTAGCAAAAAGTTGCGCCCTATCGAATGGAACATTTCACTAGAACACCACGAAACGATCCGACCACTCCTTCGACCTGTTTTTGGGTTTTGCAGTTTTCCATGGGGTATTTTGTATGGGGAAAACCGACCCATGCCCGTATCTCCGTACCTAAGCGTCTGACGGTCTTGGACCCCTTTAGGTAAAAGTTGCATTCCGTCGAGCTGAACATTTCACTAGAACATCGCGAAACGATCCGACGACTCCTTCTGGGAGTTTTTGGGGTCCGAAGGTTTTCTGGGACTTAGTCTCTGGAGCAACATTTCTGAAGCTCGGCACGAGCAACCACGCACGTGTCTTATATCTCCGTAAGTAAGGGTCTGACGGTCTTGGACACCTTTAGCAAAAAGTTGCGTCTTATCGAATGGAACATTTCACTAGAACACCACGAAACGATCCGACCACTCCTTCGACCTGTTTTGGGGTTTTGCAGTTTTCCATGGGGTATTTTGTATGGGGAAAACCGACCCATGCCCGTATCTCCGTACCTAAGCGTCTGACGGTCTTGGACCCCTTTAGGTAAAAGTTGCATTCCGTCGAGCTGAACATTTCACTAGAACATCGCGAAACGATCCGACGACTCCTTCTGGGAGTTTTTGGGGTCGGAAGGTTTTCTGGGACTTAGTCTCTGGAGCAACATTTCTGAAGCTCGGCACGAGCAACCACGCACGTGTCTTATATCTCCGTAAGTAAGTGTCTGACGGTCTTGGACACCTTAAGCAAAAAGTTGCGCCCTATCGAATGGAACATTTCACTAGAACACCACGAAACGATCCGACCACTCCTTCGACCTGTTTTGGGGTTTTGCAGTTTTCCATGGGGTATTTTGTATGGGGAAAACCGACCCATGCCCGTATCTCCGTACCTAAGCGTCTGACGGTCTTGGACCCCTTTAGGTAAAAGTTGCATTCCGTCGAGCTGAACATTTCACTAGAACATCGCGAAACGATCCGACGACTCCTTCTGGGAGTTTTTGGGGTCGGAAGGTTTTCTGGGACTTAGTCTCTGGAGCAACATTTCTGAAGCTCGGCACGGGCAACCACGCACGTGTCTTATATCTCCGTAAGTAAGGGTCTGACGGTCTTGGACACCTTTAGCAAAAAGTTGCGCTCTATCGAATGGAACATTTCACTAGAACACCACGAAACGATCCGACCACTCCTTCGACCTGTTTTGGGGTTTTGCAGTTTTCCATGGGGTATTTTGTATGGGGAAAACCGACCCATGCCCGTATCTCCGTACCTAAGCGTTTGACGGTCTTGGACCCCTTTAGGTAAAAGTTGCATTCCGTCGAGCTGAACATTTCACTAGAACATCGCGAAACGATCCGACGACTCCTTCTGGGAGTTTTTGGGGTCCGAAGGTTTTCTGGGACTTAGTCTCTGGAGCAACATTTCTGAAGCTCGGCACGAGCAACCACGCACGTGTCTTATATCTCCGTAAGTAAGGGTCTGACGGTCTTGGACACCTTTAGCAAAAAGTTGCGCCCTATCGAATGGAACATTTCACTAGAACACCACGAAACGATCCGACCACTCCTTCGACCTGTTTTGGGGTTTTGCAGTTTTCCATGGGGTATTTTGTATGGGGAAAACCGACCCATGCCCGTATCTCCGTACCTAAGCGTCTGACGGTCTTGGACCCCTTTAGGTAAAAGTTGCATTCCGTCGAGCTGAACATTTCACTAGAACATCGCGAAACGATCCGACGACTCCTTCTGGGAGTTTTTGGGGTCGGAAGGTTTTCTCGGACTTAGTCTCTGGAGCAACATTTCTGAAGCTCGGCACGAGCAACCACGCACGTGTCTTATATCTCCGTAAGTAAGGGTCTGACGGTCTTGGACACCTTTAGCAAAAAGTTGCGCCCTATCGAATGGAACATTTCACTAGAACACCACGAAACGATCCGACCACTCCTTCGACCTGTTTTGGGGTTTTGCAGTTTTCCATGGGGTATTTTGTATGGGGAAAACCGACCCATGCCCGTATCTCCGTACCTAAGCGTCTGACGGTCTTGGACCCCTTTAGGTAAAAGTTGCATTCCGTCGAGCTGAACATTTCGCTAGAACATCGCGAAACGATCCGACGCCTCCTTCTGGGAGTTTTTGGGGTCGGAAGGTTTTCTGGGACTTAGTCTCTGGAGCAACAATTCTGAAGCTCGGCACGAGCAACCACGCACGTGTCTTATATCTCCGTAAGTAAGGGTCTGACGGTCTTGGACACCTTTAGCAAAAAGTTGCGCCCTATCGAATGGAACATTTCACTAGAACACCACGAAACGATCCGACCACTCCTTCGACCTGTTTTTGGGTTTTGCAGTTTTCCATGGGGTATTTTGTATGGGGAAAACCGACCCATGCCCGTATCTCCGTACCTAAGCGTCTGACGGTCTTGGACCCCTTTAGGTAAAAGTTGCATTCCGTCGAGCTGAACATTTCACTAGAACATCGCGAAACGATCCGACGACTCCTTCTGGGAGTTTTTGAGGTCCGAAGGTTTTCTGGGACTTAGTCTCTGGAGCAACAATTCTGAAGCTCGGCACGAGCAACCACGCACGTGTCTTATATCTCCGTAAGTAAGGGTCTGACGGTCTTGGACACCTTTAGCAAAAAGTTGCGCCCTATCGAATGGAACATTTCACTAGAACACCACGAAACGATCCGACCACTCCTTCGACCTGTTTTGGGGTTTTGCAGTTTTCCATGGGGTATTTTGTATGGGGAAAACCGACCCATGCCCGTATCTCCGTACCTAAGCGTCTGACGGTCTTGGACCCCTTTAGGTAAAAGTTGCATTCCGTCGAGCTGAACATTTCGCTAGAACATCGCGAAACGATCCGACGCCTCCTTCTGGGAGTTTTTGGGGTCGGAATGTTTTCTGGGACTTAGTCTCTGGAGCAACATTTCTGAAGCTCGGCACGAGCAACCACGCACGTGTCTTATATCTCCGTAAGTAAGTGTCTGACGGTCTTGGACACCTTTAGCAAAAAGTTGCGCCCTATCGAATGGAACATTTCACTAGAACACCACGAAACGCTCCGACCACTCCTTCGACCTGTTTTGGGGTTTTGCAGTTTTCCATGGGGTATTTTGTATGGGGAAAACCGACCCATGCCCGTATCTCCGTACCTAAGCGTCTGACGGTCTTGGACCCCTTTAGGTAAAAGTTGCACTCCGTCGAGCTGAACATTTCACTAGAACATCGCGAAACGATCCGACGACTCCTTCTGGGAGTTTTTGGGGTCGGAAGGTTTTCTCGGACTTAGTCTCTGGAGCAACATTTCTGAAGCTCGGCACGAGCAACCACGCACGTGTCTTATATCTCCGTAAGTAAGGGTCTGACGGTCTTGGACACCTTTAGCAAAAAGTTGCGCCCTATCGAATGGAACATTTCACTAGAACACCACGAAACGATCCGACCACTCCTTCGACCTGTTTTTGGGTTTTGCAGTTTTCCATGGGGTATTTTGTATGGGGAAAACCGACCCATGCCCGTATCTCCGTACCTAAGCGTCTGACGGTCTTGGACCCCTTTAGGTAAAAGTTGCATTCCGTCGAGCTGAACATTTCACTAGAACATCGCGAAACGATCCGACGACTCCTTCTGGGAGTTTTTGAGGTCCGAAGGTTTTCTGGGACTTAGTCTCTGGAGCAACAATTCTGAAGCTCGGCACGAGCAACCACGCACGTGTCTTATATCTCCGTAAGTAAGGGTCTGACGGTCTTGGACACCTTTAGCAAAAAGTTGCGCCCTATCGAATGGAACATTTCACTAGAACACCACGAAACGATCCGACCACTCCTTCGACCTGTTTTGGGGTTTTGCAGTTTTCCATGGGGTATTTTGTATGGGGAAAACCGACCCATGCCCGTATCTCCGTACCTAAGCGTCTGACGGTCTTGGACCCCTTTAGGTAAAAGTTGCATTCCGTCGAGCTGAACATTTCGCTAGAACATCGCGAAACGATCCGACGCCTCCTTCTGGGAGTTTTTGGGGTCGGAAGGTTTTCTGGGACTTAGTCTCTGGAGCAACATTTCTGAAGCTCGGCACGGGCAACCACGCACGTGTCTTATATCTCCGTAAGTAAGGGTCTGACGGTCTTGGACACCTTTAGCAAAAAGTTGCGCCCTATCGAATGGAACATTTCACTAGAACACCACGAAACGATCCGACCACTCCTTCGACCTGTTTTTGGGTTTTGCAGTTTTCCATGGGGTATTTTGTATGGGTAAAACCGACCCATGCCCGTATCTCCGTACCTAAGCGTCTGACGGTCTTGGACCCCTTTAGGTAAAAGTTGCATTCCGTCGAGCTGAACATTTCACTAGAACATCGCGAAACGATCCGACGACTCCTTCTGGGAGTTTTTGAGGTCCGAAGGTTTTCTGGGACTTAGTCTCTGGAGCAACAATTCTGAAGCTCGGCACGAGCAACCACGCACGTGTCTTATATCTCCGTAAGTAAGGGTCTGACGGTCTTGGACACCTTTAGCAAAAAGTTGCGTCTTATCGAATGGAACATTTCACTAGAACACCACGAAACGATCCGACCACTCCTTCGACCTGTTTTGGGGTTTTGCAGTTTTCCATGGGGTATTTTGTATGGGGAAAACCGACCCATGCCCGTATCTCCGTACCTAAGCGTCTGACGGTCTTGGACCCCTTTAGGTAAAAGTTGCATTCCGTCGAGCTGAACATTTCACTAGAACATCGCGAAACGATCCGACGACTCCTTCTGGGAGTTTTTGAGGTCCGAAGGTTTTCTGGGACTTAGTCTCTGGAGCAACATTTCTGAAGCTCGGCACGGGCAACCACGCACGTGTCTTATATCTCCGTAAGTAAGGGTCTGACGGTCTTGGACACCTTTAGCAAAAAGTTGCGCCCTATCGAATGGAACATTTCACTAGAACACCACGAAACGATCCGACCACTCCTTCGACCTGTTTTGGGGTTTTGCAGTTTTCCATGGGGTATTTTGTATGGGGAAAACCGACCCATGCCCGTATCTCCGTACCTAAGCGTCTGACGGTCTTGGACCCCTTTAGGTAAAAGTTGCATTCCGTCGAGCTGAACATTTCGCTAGAACATCGCGAAACGATCCGACGCCTCCTTCTGGGAGTTTTTGGGGTCGGAAGGTTTTCTGGGACTTAGTCTCTGGAGCAACAATTCTGAAGCTCGGCACGAGCAACCACGCACGTGTCTTATATCTCCGTAAGTAAGGGTCTGACGGTCTTGGACACCTTTAGCAAAAAGTTGCGCCCTATCGAATGGAACATTTCACTAGAACACCACGAAACGATCCGACCACTCCTTCGACCTGTTTTTGGGTTTTGCAGTTTTCCATGGGGTATTTTGTATGGGGAAAACCGACCCATGCCCGTATCTCCGTACCTAAGCGTCTGACGGTCTTGGACCCCTTTAGGTAAAAGTTGCATTCCGTCGAGCTGAACATTTCACTAGAACATCGCGAAACGATCCGACGACTCCTTCTGGGAGTTTTTGGGGTCGACTTGTGCGCAACCCCGACCTTCAGGATTTTGCTCTACGGAAGGGGGTGCACAAAAGTGTTCGTAATCAACCTCGGATTGTACTTTTCATCATCTAGGGGCACCGTAGGGACCGAAAAAAGTGGTTTCGCATGATAGTCCACCTCGACCCATGTCGACCCTTGCGCGACCCCGACCTTCAGGATTTTGCTCTACGGAAGGGGGTCTACTTGTGCGCAACCCCGACCTTCAGGATTTTGCTCTACGGAAGGGGGTGCACAAAAGTGTTCGTAATCAACCTCGGATTGTACTTTTCATCATCTAGGGGCACCGTAGGGACCGAAAAAAGTGGTTTCGCATGATAGTCCACCTCGACCCATGTCGACCCTTGCGCGACCCCGACCTTCAGGATTTTGCTCTACGGAAGGGGGTCGACTTGTGCGCAACCCCGACCTTCAGGATTTTGCTCTACGGAAGGGGGTGCACACTTGTGCGACCCCGACCTTCAGGATTTTGCTCTACGGAAGGGGGTGCACAAAAGTGTTCGTAATCAACCTCGGATTGTACTTTTCATCATCTAGGGGCACCGTAGGGACCGAAAAAAGTGGTTTCGCATGATAGTCCACCTCGACCCATGTCGACCCTTGCGCGACCCCGACCTTCAGGATTTTGCTCTACGGAAGGGGGTGCACAAAAGTGTTCGTAATCAACCTCGGATTGTACTTTTCATCATCTAGGGGCACCGTAGGGACCGAAAAAAGTGGTTTCGCATGATAGTCCACCTCGACCCATGTCGACCCTTGCGCGACCCCGACCTTCAGGATTTTGCTCTACGGAAGGGGTCCTCTCTGTACAAGGTTTAGGGGTACATTTTCACCCAAAAACCACTATCGCTCATCCGAAACAACTCCTCGACATGTGTCTTCTCTGTGAAATTGGCCCCGATCTGACGAGTAGTTTTCGAGATATGCCCCTCTGAAGGTACATATTGGGACTTAGCCGATTTTCACCCATTGCGGTGTCTATGGGGTGTTGGGAATCGCTCTACCGACCAGCCGGTTGGAGATATCGATTCCCGGTCTTCGGCGCGTTTGCTCAACTCCGTAATGCCTACTTTTCGTCCATACACACAACACCTCGCAGAGTTCTCCTTCTGCCAGATATAGCGCGTGCCCCTTTGTTCGTGCACCATTTTGGCCCGTTTTTCGCACATCGCTTCGAAACCATGCGTCCGACGCTTTTGCGTCCCAAGTACCGATGTTAGAACACCACCGTGGCTAACTTTCGTCCATATACGCCAACTCCGTGCAATGTCTCCATCACCCTGTTTTTGGGTGAAAACCCATTTCTGGGACTTAGCCGATTTTCACCCATTGCGGAGTCTATGGGGTGTTGGGAATCGCTCTACCGACCAGCCGGTTGGAGATATCGAGTTGCGGTCTTCGGCGCGTTTGCTCAACTCCGTAATGCCTACTTTTCGTCCATACACACAACACCTCGCAGAGTTCTCCTTCTGCCAGATATAGCGCGTGCCCCTTTGTTCGTGCACCATTTTGCCCGTTTTTCGCACATCGCTTCGAAACCATGCGTGCGACGGTTTTGCGTCCCAAGTACCGATGTTAGAACACCACCGTGGCTAACTTTCGTTCATATACGCCAACTCCGTGCAATGTCTCCATCACCCTGTTTTTGGGTGAAAACCCATTTCTGGGACTTAGCCGATTTTCACCCATTGCGGTGTCTATGGGGTGTTGGGAATCGCTCTACCGACCAGCCGGTTGGGGATATCGATTCCCGGTCTTCGGCGCGTTTGCTCAACTCTGTAATGCCTACTTTTCGTCCATACACACAACACCTCGCAGAGTTCTCCTTCTGCCAGATATAGCGCGTGCCCCTTTGTTCGTGCACCATTTTGCCCGTTTTTCGCACATTGCCTCGAAACCATGCGTCCGACGGTTTTGCGTCCCAGGTACCGATGTTAGAACACCACCGTGGCTAACTTTCGTCCATATACGCCAAACTTCTCAGACACTTCCATCCGAGAGTATTTCGTGTTTTCCCATATATTGCATACTGCCAGGGGTTTTCTTCCATACAACTTTCAATGTTCTGTAAAACACCCGCGCATCGTCCGATTGGACTGAAACTGCTCCGGCGCGCTCTCTGCCGTGCTACAACTCTGCGCAAACCATCAAAACCTCGATGCCTGCGTGCGCACCTAGCCATCTGAACTCCGTACACTCTGGCTTAACAGGCCTCTTAGCCCGTTACAACATGGCTAACCCACTGGTAACTGGTAACCGTCACTCGTCCAATGTGGTCCATCACCCGTGCAAGCTGTTTCGCGTGCTTGCGCTTGCTCCGTGAGCAATCCCGCGTGCATTCGGTTGTCTTCCAACAGCGTGTTCGTCTCGCAACAATCTCCTCCGTGTGTACGCCTGGTGCTATGCAACAAGTTGAAATTTTTCGGGAAGTCAAGTTTTGGGACTTGTACTTTTTTTCAACATTAAATGCAGCTTTTCGCACACCATAGCAACTCGGGCTTCGACTTTCGGGACTTAGTGCTTTTCGCGGATCAAGCCCAATGGACTTGACCCGCTAAAGCTCACCTCCTCTCTATCGCTCCATTCGGGTAGCTATGGTGCACCCCAGCCAGTAGCGCACATGCACCCCATGTCTGGGGCACAAGCACACCACCCACTAGGACACCCTTTCCCGGTGGGTGCAAGTCACTCTACTCCGAGCCCTGGGACACCTTCCCAGGGTGTTTTCCATGTACCACTAACCCTTGGTTGGACACCTCTTGGCTACTTGACCCCTTTCCCGGTGGATGCAAGTCACCGTGCGGAACCTTTCGGCCGCTCTCCCTAGGACTGTGTTGCAGGCAAGCACAGTGGTTCCGCGACCTAGAGACAGCGGCATCCCTTGTTACTGCTACTCCGAGCCCTGGGACACCTTCCCAGGGTGTTTTCCATGTACCACTAGCCTCTGGTTGACCATCGGTGGAGGTACTTGATTTCACCCAAAACCACCCTAGGTCACCGTTCCGACCGCCCAGCTACCGTTAAAACGCCTCCGGACACCAGGACACACCTTCCCGGTACCAGAACCAGTCGTAGTTGCCGTCACCCAAATTTCATACAACCGTCACCCACGGGCCGAAACACCTTGCCCCTACATGAGTCTAGTATTAGGTCCTAGGGTCTCTTTTCGACAACTCCCGACCTCCCTGATATCGAATCGTCAGTTTACATGAGGAGGCTAAACTTTCTATGACGACTCAGTACAACCATACCTCCCTATAATAGTGAAATGTCAAATTCTAGGGCTTTTTGGCCATGGAAAATTCTGAAGCTCGGCACGAGCAAACATGACCCATGCTTGTATCTCCGAAACTATGAGTCTGACAGTTTTGCACCCTTCTGCGGAAAGTTGTGTCTCGGTGAGCCTAAAAAGTCAGTAGAACATCGCGAAACGATCCGACCACTCCTTCGACCTGTTTTTGGGTTTTGCAGTTTTTAATGGGGTATTTTGTATGGGGAAAACCGACCCATGCCCGTATCTCCGTACCTAAGCGTCTGACGGTCTTGGACCCCTTTAGGTAAAAGTTGCATTCCGTCGAGCTGAACATTTCACTAGAACATCGCGAAACGATCCGACGACTCCTTCTGGGAGTTTTTGGGGTCGACTTGTGCGCAACCCCGACCTTCAGGATTTTGCTCTACGGAAGGGGGTGCACAAAAGTGTTCGTAATCAACCTCGGATTGTACTTTTCATCATCTAGGGGCACCGTAGGGACCGAAAAAAGTGGTTTCGCATGATAGTCCACCTCGACCCATGTCGACCCTTGCGCGACCCCGACCTTCAGGATTTTGCTCTACGGAAGGGGGTCTACTTGTGCGCAACCCCGACCTTCAGGATTTTGCTCTACGGAAGGGGGTGCACAAAAGTGTTCGTAATCAACCTCGGATTGTACTTTTCATCATCTAGGGGCACCGTAGGGACCGAAAAAAGTGGTTTCGCATGATAGTCCACCTCGACCCATGTCGACCCTTGCGCGACCCCGACCTTCAGGATTTTGCTCTACGGAAGGGGGTCGACTTGTGCGCAACCCCGACCTTCAGGATTTTGCTCTACGGAAGGGGGTGCACACTTGTGCGACCCCGACCTTCAGGATTTTGCTCTACGGAAGGGGGTGCACAAAAGTGTTCGTAATCAACCTCGGATTGTACTTTTCATCATCTAGGGGCACCGTAGGGACCGAAAAAAGTGGTTTCGCATGATAGTCCACCTCGACCCATGTCGACCCTTGCGCGACCCCGACCTTCAGGATTTTGCTCTACGGAAGGGGGTGCACAAAAGTGTTCGTAATCAACCTCGGATTGTACTTTTCATCATCTAGGGGCACCGTAGGGACCGAAAAAAGTGGTTTCGCATGATAGTCCACCTCGACCCATGTCGACCCTTGCGCGACCCCGACCTTCAGGATTTTGCTCTACGGAAGGGGTCCTCTCTGTACAAGGTTTAGGGGTACATTTTCACCCAAAAACCACTATCGCTCATCCGAAACAACTCCTCGACATGTGTCTTCTCTGTGAAATTGGCCCCGATCTGACGAGTAGTTTTCGAGATATGCCCCTCTGAAGGTACATATTGGGACTTAGCCGATTTTCACCCATTGCGGTGTCTATGGGGTGTTGGGAATCGCTCTACCGACCAGCCGGTTGGAGATATCGATTCCCGGTCTTCGGCGCGTTTGCTCAACTCCGTAATGCCTACTTTTCGTCCATACACACAACACCTCGCAGAGTTCTCCTTCTGCCAGATATAGCGCGTGCCCCTTTGTTCGTGCACCATTTTGGCCCGTTTTTCGCACATCGCTTCGAAACCATGCGTCCGACGCTTTTGCGTCCCAAGTACCGATGTTAGAACACCACCGTGGCTAACTTTCGTCCATATACGCCAACTCCGTGCAATGTCTCCATCACCCTGTTTTTGGGTGAAAACCCATTTCTGGGACTTAGCCGAATAACACCCATTGCGGAGTCTATGGGGTGTTGGGAATCGCTCTACCGACCAGCCGGTTGGAGATATCGAGTTGCGGTCTTCGGCGCGTTTGCTCAACTCCGTAATGCCTACTTTTCGTCCATACACACAACACCTCGCAGAGTTCTCCTTCTGCCAGATATAGCGCGTGCCCCTTTGTTCGTGCACCATTTTGCCCGTTTTTCGCACATCGCTTCGAAACCATGCGTGCGACGGTTTTGCGTCCCAAGTACCGATGTTAGAACACCACCGTGGCTAACTTTCGTTCATATACGCCAACTCCGTGCAATGTCTCCATCACCCTGTTTTTGGGTGAAAACCCATTTCTGGGACTTAGCCGATTTTCACCCATTGCGGTGTCTATGGGGTGTTGGGAATCGCTCTACCGACCAGCCGGTTGGGGATATCGATTCCCGGTCTTCGGCGCGTTTGCTCAACTCTGTAATGCCTACTTTTCGTCCATACACACAACACCTCGCAGAGTTCTCCTTCTGCCAGATATAGCGCGTGCCCCTTTGTTCGTGCACCATTTTGGCCCGTTTTTCGCACATCGCTTCGAAACCATGCGTCCGACGCTTTTGCGTCCCAAGTACCGATGTTAGAACACCACCGTGGCTAACTTTCGTCCATATACGCCAACTCCGTGCAATGTCTCCATCACCCTGTTTTTGGGTGA